>NW_007080035.1:76432-81857 GCF_000164805.1 Carlito syrichta | reverse complement strand
GGCCGGGAGCAGCCGCTGCACTCCAGTCTGGGTGACCGAGTGAGACTCCCACTCAAAAAAATAAAATAAAAAAATAAAAATAGATGCACAAAGATGCATCTTTCTAGGAAGGTAATTTTCTAAGAGGAGGAGACAGGCCAGCTGGCGCCAGGGCGCAGGCCCGGCTGGGCAGAGGGTGCCGGGTCGAGTGTCTGTCGCCCTGGGACCCACAGCGGAGGGAGAGGACGGACACCGTGGGAGGCCAGAGAGGCCTTGTGTCTGCGGACGGCGGTTCCTCGCGTCCCTGACCCTGCCTCCTCCCGCTCTCCCGCGGGCCAGCCCCCCCCCGCGCTGCCCCTCCCGCTGCCCCTGCCGCCCCAGCCGGCCCGCGAGCGCGACGGGAAGCTGCTGGAGGTGATCGAGCGCAAGCGCTGCGTGTGCAAGGAGATCAAGGCGCGCCACCGCCCCGACCGAGGACTCTGCAAGCAGGAGAGCATGCCCATCCTCCCCAGCTGGCGGCGGGGGCCCGAGCCGCGCAAGTCCGGCACCCCGCCCTGCCGCCGGCAGCACACCGTCCTCTGGGACACGGCCATCTGAGGGGGGCGGGGGACGGGCACCTGGACTGCGGAGCGTGCGGGCTCGCGGCCCGGCTCTCGGGACCCTGCCGCCAGAGGCACTGCGGCCGGTGAGAGCCCAGGGAGGAACCCTGCCCTCCACTCCAGCCCCTCGGGGCGGACCTGCAGTGCCTGGAGAACCGCCCCGGAAATCTTGGGGAGGGTTTGCTCGAGGTGGGGGTCTTTCCTCCCCCCGGACACGGGAGACCCCTCCTCCTGAGAGGGCCGAGGCCAAGCCTGAAGGTCAGCATGGGGAAGGAAGGCAGGGGGGTGGGTCGAGTGAAAGAGAGGGACTAGAGTGCCAGGCAAGGGAGCTCTTTTTCTGGAGCCGGGAGTCGGGGAAGGGGTATTTATTTTGTTATTTATTCTGGAGGGCGATTCTGGGCCCTTCTGACCTACTCCTGAGCAGGGCGTAGAGAACGGAGCCAAGCTTGCACTCTCCCCAGCGCCAGTGCCTGAAGGCCACCCGGGCCACCCCCCGGCCAGGGAGAGGTCTGTGTGGGGACCCGACTGAAAGAAGGGAGAGGCCCAGGTGAGCTGAGGGCAGCAGGCCGTCTGCCGCATTCACAGCTTGCCAGAACTTGGTAGTCCGCGTGGCCTCCTCGAAACAGGCGTCTCATTAGTTCTGGGGTGAGGCTCTAGCAACAGGAATGGGCGGGAAGACGGGGAAGGAGGGAAACAAACTCTAGCGGGTGGGGGGTGGGCAGGGTATTTATTTAAATTAAGACACAAAACAGAAGAGACGTCAGGAACTTTTTTTTAATTCCTTTCTTTTCAGAATAATATATTAAAAGACTCATGATCCTAGCGCTGGCTGCTTCGTGTGTGTCCCAGTGTGGCCCGGCTTGCTTCTTTTTCCGTCTTGCCCTTGGTTGGTGGGAGTTGAAGGTGGGGCGGGGAGGGGTGAGTCGCTGTGGCCCGCAACAGGGAGAGGTGGAGCCCGAGGTAAGTCTCTGAGGAGGCCACCATGCAGTGAGTCCGCTAGCGTTTGCGGACTGAGCCCCTGAAGTGTTCTTGGCATGCACCCACGCAGACGGACTTTGCAGGCATGAGGTTCGCGCTCACATGCCGGATGGGCTACTCAGGGAAATGAAACCCCAGACAGCAGTAGACCGAGCTGCAGGAGTAGGAGAAGGAGAGGGCTGCAGTTAAGGCTTCCTGGAAAGTGAGCCTTAAGGGCACAGGTGAGGTTTGGAGGAGCAGAGGGGAGCAGCGAAAGCTCGGAGATCACAGTGTGATTGTCCGTGGAGCAGCAGAAGATGGGGCCAGGGGCGGGAAGGGAGCGTGTGTACACGATGCAGAGGGCAGTAAGGAGTTCAGCCATGGCGAAGCTGGTTCAGAAAGGTTGGTCTCCAAGCAAGATGCAAGTCCTCAGGAAGGAATTCAGAGGAATCCTGCTGCGAGGCAAGTTGTCACCAGGGAGGAGGATGAGGATGGTGTCTGGTAGGGTGGAGGGCAAGGGATCACTGCGAGAGGAAGCTGAAACAGAACAGCCTTAGGATAAGGATGGAGGAACCAAATTGGTCGTGCAAGTTTGGATCTCCAGTGACTGGAGAAATGACAGAGTGGGAAAGGTAGGTTGGAAAGCCTGAGGGGAGAAGGTTGAATTTGAAGCGGTGGTCAATATTCGGGTCGAAAGGGTTGTTACCCACTAGAACAGGGTTCAAAAAAGTGTGGATGATACCAGAGATGTTTTTAAAGGGTATGACTTTTTAAAAAAATGTTAAGGTTTGTATTTATTATTATTCATATTAAGAAAATTATAACCAGTGTGTCAGGCTACTTAATGGATAGTATTGCACAAGATAAGGCTAAATTCATTTTTAATGAGTGGGTTTAAAGAAAAAACGTTAAGTAAATAATGGTACAGGCAGTGTACATAATCCGAAAAATGATGACAGTGGCAGGTGAATTTTTGAAATTTAGGAAACATCAAGTTAGAAGTAAAATGATGATAGTTTGGGAGGGAGGACAGGCCATAAGTTAGGAGTCGTTGACATAGAAATGGTTCTCAAGGCCAAGACAGGTGAGCTCTGTAAGGGGGGGTGGGCTGAGTCAAAGATCAAAGCATAAACAAGCAGTGACTTTTTTATAACTAGTTAGAAAATTAATGGAAGGACATATCCCATTCATAAGAGCATAAAAAGCCACAAAATATCTTGGAGTAGCTTTAACAAGAAATGTATGGAACCTACATGGGATCAGTCTGATAAAACCAAAGTCCTTTGAGTTGTTTAAAAAGGAGAGACTTGAGTAAGCAGAGTAATAACTTGCTCTTCGATAAGAGGACCTGGTAATAGAAAATTCATAAGTTCAATGCAGTTTCTAGATCCCAAAAAGATAGTTGAGGAACCTTGATAAGCTAATTTGAAAGTTCATGCAGAATGGGAATGAGAAAAACCAGAACATTCTGAAACAGAAGAGTAAAGAGGAGACCTATCCTAGCAAATACTAAAACATGAAATAAAATCTCGAGGCTGGGCTCGGCTCAGCCTGAAATCCCAGTACTTTGGGAGGCCGAGGCAAGTGGATTGCCTGCGCCCGCGCGTTGGAGACCCACCCAGGGAACTTGGCAAGACCTCGTCTCTACAATAAATAAAAAATTAGCTGGGCACGGTAGCACGCGCCTGTAGTTCTGGCTACTTGGAAGGCTGAGGCGGAAGGATCGCTGGAGCCCAGCGGGTCAAGGCTGCGGAGGCCGGGAGCGTGACACTGCACTCCAGTCTGGGCAACAAGAGTGAGACTCCAACTCAAAAAAAAAAAATCCCACCTTGCTGGTCCTAGCACAGGACTGGCATAATCCATCAAAATAGAGAGTCCAGAAAATAGCCCCTAATGCACTGAAAATTTATAATTTATTTGATAAAGGTGGTATTGTAAATTGGTTGGGAAAAGATTAGTTACTCAAGGATTGTATGTTGAACAATTGACTGGCCAGAGGAGGGACTGTGGTAGACTGTCCCTTTATTTCGTTCATTATGCCTAAAGATTTAAATGTAAAAAATGAAACATTAAAGGGGAAAGTGGGTGAAACTTGGGATAGGCGAGGCCTTTCTAAAATGACATGAAAAACAGAAAAACAGAAACAAGCCAAAAGACTTTTAAATATGTTCATATTAACAATTAAAACTTCTATATGTCGAGTCAAACCACAAACATTTAAACTAGGAAAAGATTTTTAACACAGTAAAAAGGTCAGTAACCAGGTGCAGTAGCTCAAGCCTGTAATCCCAGCACTTTGGGAGGTGGAGGTGAGAGGATTGCCTGAGCCCAGGGGTCTGAAACCACTCTGGGCAACTTGGTGAGACCTCGTCTCTACAATAAATAAAAAAAATTAGCTGGGCATGGTGGTGCCTACCTGTAGTTCCAGCTACTTGGAAAGCTGAGGCGGAAGGATCGCCTGAGTCCAGCAGGTCGAGGCTGAGGTGGCTGTGAGCGTGCCACTGCATTCCAGCCTGGGGAACAGAGTGAGACTTAAAAAAAGGATAAGTACAATATAAAATAAGGTTTATGAGTCAATAAGAAAAAGAAAAAGCAACCCAGACAAATGTGAACAAAGAACATAGTTCACCAAAGAAATTGAAAGTAAGAGTACACATGTTCAACATTAACAATAATTAAGTAATGCATAATAAAGCAATAATAAGATATTTTTCACCTATCAGATAAACAAAGTTGAAGAAAATTTATAACACCAATCTGACGAGTAAATGCAGAAAACAGGCTCTTATTGTGCAGATGTAAATTAATACAGCCATTTTGGAGGTTGGTTTAATATTACTAAAATGTTAAATGTGTATAGTTTTGACTCAAAAGTTCCGTTTCCAGGAATTTATCCTACAGAAATAGTTGCACAAGTGTGCAAAGCTAAATGCAACAGGAGTACTAATTGCAGCATTGTTTGAATTAATAAAAAATTGGAAACCACCCCAAAGTTCATCAGTATGGCATTGACTAAATAATTTATGGTAACAATGGAAAACTGAAGCTGTTAAATAGAAAGCAGAATCTATCAATGTTCTAAACACAAGAAGCCGTCCACAATAAATTAATAAGTGAATAAAGCCATGTGCAAGAAAGCATATGTAGAAAAACCTCATTTTTAGAAAAATTACTTATTTGTAAATATTTATTATTTTGAGAACTGAGAAAAGAGGGTCCTTAATTTACTATTTATTTTAGCAACAAAGTTCTTGGGCTCAAGGAATTCTCCTGTCTTAGGCTCCTGACTATCTAGGATCTCAGGTTGTCCAGGCTCATCTCAAACTTTCGACCTCAAGCAATACGCTCACCTCAGCGTCTTGAAGCACTGGGATTACAGCATGAGTCCCTGTGCCTGGCCTTAATTGACTTTTTTCTTATTTTTTAAAGAAAAATTTTAATTAAAAAAAAATAGACAACGTCTTGCTCTATTGCCTAGGCTGGTCTCAAACTCCTGGACTCAAGCAATCCTCTTGCCTTGGCCTCCCAAAGTTCTGGGATTACAGGCATGAGCCACCACACCTGGCTCCTTAATTTACTTTTAAAAAGTAAATTTATATCGCTTGAACTTTTTTTGTTGTTGTTTTTTCAGTGATGGGGTCTTACTACTTTGTCAAGGCTGGCTTGAACTCCTGGGCTCAGGCAGTTTCTCCACCTTAGTCTCTCAAGTAGCTAGGACTACAGGCACGCCACCGCACCAGCCTGCTTGAATGTTTATGTGTATGTCTTAATTCTGAAATCAGAGAAATATACATATACATATTTATTTATTTTATTTTTTTGAGTTGGAGTCTCGCTTTGTCACTCAGACTGGAGTGCAGTGGCTGCTCCCGGCCACCGCAACCGCGACC
>NW_007080035.1:42640-76412 GCF_000164805.1 Carlito syrichta | reverse complement strand
TTATTGTCGAGAAGAGGTCTCGCCAAGTTGCCCAGGCGGGTCTCGAACCTGCGGGCTCAGGCAATCCTCTCACCTCAGCCTCCCAAAGTGCTGGGATTACAGGCTGAGCCACTGAGCCCGGCCACATATACATATTTAAAAAGAAAAATAAGTAGTTAAGTGTTCAAGAAGAATGACAAGGGGACAGACAATTGTGCTAAGTGCCATGATGTGAATGTGGCCTGTGTGTGTGGTGTCAAATCCAGACTGACACTTACAGCCAAATTCCCCAGTTCCCTGATCTATAAAATGGGGACAATTAGAAGATTGCTGAGGAGACTGAGTAAGAGCGCAATGCTTCCTTGAGGCTGAAGAGAGAGGGGCAGGGATGGGAGACAGAGGAGTGGAGACAGGAAAGAGACTAGCCCTTCAGCAGAACTGGAGTGAGAGGCGAGGCGTGGAGGAGGTCTGGTGGGAAGGGCTGTGTCAACAGCAGGTTTTGGCGGCTGCTGGGAGCCTGGCCTGCATAACTCTGGCTAGCCCGGGTTGGAAGCCTGCAAAGAGTTAGACGTTTAAAGAACGTCGGCTCTGCTGGAACTATAACCTCTCGTGAGCGGTGAGGGGAAGAACACGGTGAGGGGAAGAACACCACCTGAGACTCAGCACGGGCCCTGCCCTGCCTGACTGGCACTTGCTACGACTCACCTGGGACTCACCTGGGACTTCGTGTCCCCTCTCGGGGTCACTAAGACACTGATGCTGACTGACTTTGAAACAAGCAAAGCAGGGGACGCTAGGGAAGATACCGCCAGAGATGAGAGGGCCCTGGGACATTTAAGTCAAGGTTGGGGGGGAGGGATTGGTATTGCATGAGTCAAGCATTAGAATGAAAGGGGAGAGAAGAAATCGGCCTCAGAATAATATCCTGCCTCAGTTTTCACGGCCCGTCTTGCCCATTGAGATCATATTTCGGTTCTGAAAAGCAATTTCCACCAAAGATTCCTAGGGTCATGTCAAAAGACTCAGGAGCAAACTTAAAGAGGCTCTCAGCCAAAAGATGGGATAATTCGAGCATCCAGGAGGGTGATGACTACAGTGCATTGAAAGACAAATATGGCCGGGCTTGGTGGCTCAGCCTGTAATCCGCGCCTTTGGGAGGCTGAGGTGAGTGGATTGCCTGAGCACATGGGTTCAAGACCCACCTGTGCAACTTGGTAAGACCTCATCTCTACAATAGGTCAAAAAATTAGCCGGGCATGGTAGCGTGGGCCTGTAGTTCCAGCTAATTGGAAGGCTGAGGCGGAAGGATCCTCAGGTGGTCGAGGCTGCAGTGGCCAGGAGTGGCCACTGCACTCCAGTCTGGGTGACAGAGTGAGACTCCAACTCCAAAACAAAAGGAAGGAAAACAAACATATCGAGTTCATATGATTTTGTTAAAACTTGCTTACCTTTGGAGGATGCTAAGGAATTAACTCATTATTTTGGAAACTGGTAAGTAAAAGGAAAGAATCATCTACTTTTAACAAACAAAAATGAAGGGAAGTTTCTCCTTATAGAAATACTCTGGCTGATAAATGAAGAATTTCAGAATAGCAATATCACCATGAAGTAATGGGTCCATAAATTGAGTTTCAACAAAAGCTAACATCATGTATCACATGAGACACGTAGGAGCTGGGTACAGTGGCTCACACCTGTAATCCCAGCACTGTGGGAGGCCAAGGCTGGAGGATTGCTGGAACCCAGGAGTTTGAGACCAGCCTAGGCAACACAGAAAGACCTCAGCTCTACAAAGAAAAAAAAAAAAAAAACTAGCCGGGTGTGTGGTGGTGTGCCTGTAGTCCCAGCTACTCGGGAGGCTGAGGTGGAAGGACCACCTGAGCCCAGGAGGTTGAGGCTGTGGTGAGGTGTGATTGTGCCACTGCACCCAAGCCTGGGCAACAGAGTGAGACTCCAGCTCGAAAAACAAACAAGCAAAAAAAGAGATGTGATTAGGCATGATGTGCCTCTTGATGGAAGGACATGTACCACCTATGAAACTGTCTAAACCTCTGGATTCAAGCCTCTGGATCCAACTACCAATTGCAGGAGACGCAGAGGAGAGGCGAGTACATTCAGCTCCACCATGAGATGCAATCAGCGAAATCAGAATGTGGGAAATGCCACAGGACAAGTCACCTGGAGTCTTCAACAAATACACTGCTGTGAAAAATAAAGAGATGGAGAGGGAAGCTGTGGATTAAAAGAGGCTTTAAAAAGACATCTCGCTAATTGCAATCTGTCGACCTTATTTGGATCCTGATTCAATCAATCCATTTTTTTCTAGAAAAACCTCACTAGCCGGGCTCAGTGGCTCAGCCTGTAATCCCACACCTTTGGGAGGCTGAGGTGAGTGGATTGCCTGAGCCCGCGGGTTCGAGACCCGCCTGGGCAGCGAGACCTCGTCTCTACAATAAATCAAAAAATCAGCCGGGCGTAGTAGAGCACGCCTGTGATTCCGGCTACTCGGAAGGCTGAGGTATAAGGATCGCCGGAGCCCAGCAGGTCGAGGCTGCGGTGGCCGGGAGCGGCCACTGCACTCCAGTCTGGGCGACAGAGTGAGACTCCAACTCAAAACACAAAAAACCTCACTGATTACTTATTACATTTATGAGACAATTGGGAATATGACCACTGACAGGATATTTGACTAGATTAAGGAATTGTTAATTTTTGAGACATGATAATGTATTGTGGTTGTATATGTTCGAGTCCATAAAGAATACTGAAATGTTAATGGAAGAAATCATATGAGATCTTGGATTTGCTTCAGAATAAAATGAGAAGGAGAAAGTATGTGGGGGAAAAGGTGAAAGAAGAATGGCCATGAGTTGATAATTGCATGCTGAGTACATGGGTGTTTATTATATTGTTTTGTCTGTGCGTGAGTCTGTTTGAAATTTTCCACAATAAAAAGTGCTTTTTTAAAGTCAATGTGATGAGTCAAACATTTTTTTTCCTTTAAAAAAATGAGGGTTGGGAGCAGATGATCTAGGAAGCTCCTCTTGGAACATATATTCTAATTAAAAATAACCTTTTATTTTTTTTTATAAAACCAATACGTGTGCATTGTAGGATACTGAAAATTGTGGAATACTAAAAAACAAACAAAAAAAATCTTATTTCCACCACCCAGAGTTTATCACTGAACAGCTAGAACTTTTTCTTTGCCTACCTATATTTTATAACAAAACAAGACCATGCTGCAAGTACTGTTTTGACAGGTACTTTTCTCAAGTGATGATCTTCATATCCATAGATTTTTATCTTACCTAATATCCAAGCCATAAATACATTTCCCTGGTTGTCCCCCAAAGGGACCTGGAATCTTAGTCGGTACAGGTTGCCATAATGAAATACCTAAGACTGGATGGCTTAAACAACAGACATTTATTTCTCGCAGTTCTGGAAGTTGGGAAGTTCAAGGTCAAGGTGCTGGCAGTTCTGTTCCTAGTGAGGGGTCTCTTCCTAGCCGGCAGACGGACGCCTCTTTGTTGCGTCCTCAGATGACAGAAAGACATTAAGCCCAGGTCTCTCTTCCTTTTCTAATGTGGACACTAATCCCATGATGAGGGCCCCACCCTCACAGCTTAATCTAAACCCAATTACTACTTTCCAAAGACTCCACTTCCAACTACTATCACACTGGGGGTTAGGACTTCAACATATGAATGGGGGCAGGACACACACAAGGTGGATTTATTCAGACTGAGAGTCTATGCAGGCCATGCATTGCATCTGGTTGCCTCCGTTTCTTCATCTCTTCTAATCTGGCATGTTCTCTTCGGGTTTGTTGTTGTTCCCCTAACCTTGGTTTGCGGACGAGATCAGATCAGTGTCCCATAAAAAGTAGAGATTCTGGTTGGGCTTGGTGGCTCAGCCTGTAATCCCAACATTTTGGGAGGCCGAGGTGAGTGGATTGCCTGAGTCCACGGGTTCGAGACCAGACCGGGCAACTTGGCAAGACCTCATCTTTACAATAAAAAATTAGCCAGGCGTGGTGGCGCACACCTGTAGTTCCGGTCACTTGGAAGGCTGAGGTGGAAGGATCGCCGGAATCCAGCATGTCGACGCTGGGGTGGCCGTGAGTGTGCCACTGCCCTCCAGCCCAGGTGACAGAGGGAGCCTCCAACTAAAAAAAAAAAGTAAAAACTCTGTCCATTTTGGTTGTTTCCTCGAGGTGCTGCCTGCAGTTTACAGGTGCTGTGAATTGGAGCAGCTCGGCGCTGGTTGTTCAGACCGGCTGTCCGTTTGTGTGCCTGCAGCGTGGCTGTCCACTCCGAAAGCCCAGCTTCATTGCTCCTGTGCCACCTCCAAATCGCCCCCAGGTTGGGGTGAGAAGCATGCTGGCTGGGATTCCCCCAGGCCATGCACTGACCTCTGCCACCACCCCAGGGCAGTCTCTTGCCACCACAAAATGGCTGGGAGCCAGAAACCACAGGCTGAAAGCGGCAGAGATGGTGTCACCACTCTTTAAAAAAATTTCCACTGACCAAGCGATGACCTTTTGCTGATTGTATTTGATATTCCTGCCTTAAAGCCCAGGGGTGGGTGGAACAACAGCAGGTACACATTCCAGAAATTTCAGAGTAATGAGGGGGAAGCCTGGAAAAATTAGAACATGAGGGAAAATTTTAAATATATGCGCTATTTATCTCACCAATGACTTGGATCTGAAGTTACTTGTACCCTTGAATTTGGGTCATGAAACTGTCATGGTTGGTCTACTCAGAGATATGGAAATCTAAAAAATGGAGAACTCCTTTCCCCTCATTTTGAAGGTAGGGTGAAGTGAATGAAAAAGCCTGTGGGGAGGCCGGGCTCGGTGGCTCAGTCTGTCATCCCAGCACTTTGGAAGGCCGAGGTGAGAGGATAGCCTGAGCCCGCGGGTTCGAGACCAGCCGGGGCAACTTGGCGAGATCTCGTCTCTACAATAAATCAAAAACTAGCTGGGCGTGGTAGCGCGCGCCTGTAGTTCCGGCTACTCGGAAGGCCGAGGCGGAAGGATCACCGGAGCCCAGCAAGTCGAGGCCGCGGGGGCCGGGAGCGGCCACTGCACTCCAGTCTGGGCGACCGAGTGAGACTCCAACTCAAAAAAAAAAGGCCTGTGGGGAAATGTCCCCTCTTCTCCCTTGTATTACTTTCTTCCTTTCCCATCTAGAAGGCCCCAAATTAAGGGAATGAAGACAGCTCCTAATAGGGCCTTTGTTTTGTTTTGTTTTTCGAGTCGGGGTCCCTGTCACCCAGGCTGGAGTGCAGTGGCACGATCACGGTTCACTGCAGCCTCGAGTTCCTGGGCTCAGGTGACTTTCTCACCTCAGCCTCCCAAGTAGCTGGGACTACAGGTACATGCCACCATCCCGGTTAATTTTTAAATTTTTTTGTAGAAATGGGCTATGTTGCCTTGGCTGGTCTCCAACTCCTGGACCCAAGCAATCCCCCCACCTCAGTCTCCTTAAATGCTGGAATTGCAGGGGTGAGCCGTTATGCCTGACTTAATAGGAACTTCTTACAGAGGCTAACATATGCATCTGGGGTGGGAAGGGTCACTGAAAGCAAAACAGTCCTGAGGAGGGATGAGTTAAGCTCTTAGAATTCTCTCCTGGGGTAGGGATAGCTCACCCTCTTCCCATGAAGAGGGGCAGAAGGAGACTTCCCATCCAACCTACCGCCCTCAGTCATTCCTCTAAAAGAGACTGTCCCCATCCCTTCCTTCCTGCAGGGGATTTCCCTTCCTTTGACATTCTGCAGGACAGGGAGGCGGCCTCTGCGGGAGAGGGGACATGGTTTCTGTCCACCAACAGACCATCACTTTTTATGTCTTGGAGGAGGAGACCATTCATGCTTTACAGAGTGTGCTCGGTGTTGGGGAGGGTACAGGAGGCCAGCAGAGAGGTCAGCCGTTGCTCCTGGAGGTAAAGATGAGGAAGCAATGTAGAATCCCCAGACTCGGTACGGGAAGAAGATGGTTGGGGCACAGTGGTGAAAGTGTCCGGCCAAGGGGGCAAGCAGCAGCTGCCTTTCGCAGAGGGTGAGTGGGATGTGCCAGAAAGTGCCCTGGGCATGCCCAGCATCCCAGGTGGGCCCAGTGTACACGAGTCCTTGACCCCAGTGTATTGCAGTGCAAGAGAAGACTGCACCATCCAGGTGATGAGCTAATTGGTAGTTAGAGCATAGTTCGTTCTCAACCGGAGAGATTTTGCCCCCCAGGGGATATCTGGCAATTCTACTGGATGTCACAACTGAGTGTGGGTACTTGAGCTGTAGAGGCTGAACATCTTACAGTGCACATGCAGCCCCCACAGCAAAGAAGTATCTGATCCTAAATGCCAATAGTGTTGAGGTCAAGAAACCCTGAGGTTTGCAACTGCAAGTGAAACAAGCTAAATCAGTTAATAAAATCAAATTGCTACCAAAGTAATAATATTAACCAACTTACTCCATTTTGTTTAAAACTTTCATCTTAGCTGGGCTCGGTGTCTCAGCCTGTAATCCCGCGCCTTGGGATGCTGAGGTGAGTGGATTGCCTGAGCTTGCGGGTTCGAGACCCGCCCGAGCAACTTGGAGACCTCATATCTACAATAAATCAAAAAATTAGCCGGCTGTGATAGCGCGTGCCTGCATTTCCAGCTACTTGGAAGGATCACCAGAGCCCAGCAGAGGTGGAAGGATTGCCAGAGCCCAGCAGGTCCAGGCTGCGGTGGCCGGGAGCAGTCACTGCACTCCAGTTTGGGCGACAGTGAGACTCCAACTCAAAAATAAATAAATAAATAAATAAAATAAAACTTTCATCTTAGTTACCTGCCTGACCTAAGAATCAATGCCTGCGTGTGATGACAGTAACATTCCCATGACCACAGACTCCCAGCTTTGTCCCCTTTGGGCAGGTTATGCTGACCGTTGCCTGCTGACCGTTCCAGAACTCCTTCGCCGTAAGTTCCATGTGACTGTACGCTTTGCTAACTGAAATCAAATGTTACGCGTTGACATTTTCATAGTTTGTTCTTATATTCTGTTAGTGACCTAACCAAGGTAACTCTATTGTATAATGATTCTTCTTCCTTGTCTCTATGTAACTACCTTAAACTATATCTTAATGGCAAAACTCCAGGGACTTTCTAAACACTGGCTATACCTAGGACATGAAATTCATCAAGGCTCCCTGACAATCGAAGTTCTCATTTTGGTTGCCAAGTCATTAGTTAATAGTTGCTATGGTCACTAAGTTGCTATGGAGCCAGTGCTGCACATTTTACCTATAAAAGCTTGTCACAAACTGCACCAATCTGCCAAGAGTTTTTCTGGTGTTTGCCTACTCTTGACCTGCGCATTTAATAAATTCATAATTAATTAGACTCAACTTGCTGGCGTAACTTCTTCTTGCTTTCTCGGTCATAACAGAAGCCCTGAGTTAGGGTATCTCAACACTTAGAGCATGGGACTTTTAGATTCCTATTGTAAAATCTAACAATTGCATTTCTTCCATAAGTATTTTCTGGTTTGTTCTGAGTCGGAGTCTCACTCTGTCACCCAGGCTGGAGTGCAGTGGCATGGTCACAGCCACCACAGCCTCAACCTGCTGGGCTCAGGTGATCCTTTCGCCTCAGCCTTCTAAGAAGCTGGAACCACAGGCATGCGCCACTATGCCTGGCTAATTTTTTTATTTATTTATTGTAGAGACAAGGTCTCACCAAGTTGTCCAGGCTGGTCTTGAACCCATGGCCTCAGGCAATCCTCTCACCTCTGCCTCCTAAAGTGCTGGGATTACAGGCATGAGCCACAGTGCCCAGCTTAAAAACATGTTCATTAGTAGACTTATGAAGTCATGGTCAGAAACGTGGACTTTGAAGACAATCAAACCTAGGTTCAGATGCCAGCTCTGCCGTCTACTAAGACTTAGTTTTCCCCTCTGAGGCATTACGAGGAGCACTGAACTGTGACACACTTGAAGTATGTAGCATGGTGCCTGTCTGGCACATGGTGAAGTCTTCATCAGTGGTAATAATAGTCATGGTCATAACGACTCTCTCCACTTCATGGCACACTTGGTGATACAGACTGCATGTTTGTCCCCCACAAAATTCACAGGATGAAATCCCAAGGTGGGACCTTTGAGAGGTGATTAGTTTGTGAGGACAGAGCCCTGGTGAATAGGATTAGTGCCCTTATAAAAGAGACTTCAGAGAGCTCCTTTGTCCCTTCTGCTACGTAAGGACAAAACAAGGAGATGGCCTTCTATGAACCAGGAACCAGGCCCTCCGCAGACATGGAATCTTCTGCAGGTACCTTGATCTTTGCAGTCCTCAGAACTATGAGAAACAAACTTCTGCTGTTTAGAAGCCACCCAGTCTATGATATTCTGTTATAACATCCCGGATGGACAAAGAGACTTGGCTAATAGGGTCTCTTTTTCTGTAGTTACATGGCTTCCTAGGGTGATCGTACCTTTCCCAAGATTATAATATTGATACATACATATGTGATTCTCAAACCAGTATTTCCAGCCTCACCCTGTCTCTTGGGCTCCAGAATCACAGGGCAGTTTGCCCTGGGTCCACCCCAAAACGATCTGTCTATAACTGGACTCATCATCCTCCCCACCCCCACCTACTCACTCTGTCTTGGACTGACCATCTCAGTCAGTGGCATCACATTTCATCCCCAAAGGCAGAAACCCCTATGTAGAAATACCTCGTTTCTGAGTCGGGTACAGTGGTGCACAACTAAACTCCCAGCACTTTGGGAGGCTGAGGCGGAAGGCTCGCTTGAGCCCAGGAGTTTGAGACCAGCATAGGAAACATAGCAAGACCTCCTCTCTACAAAGAAAATAAAAAATTAGCCAAGCGTGGTGGCATACATCTGTAATTCCAGCTACTCAGAAGCTTGACATGGGAGGATCACCTGAGACCAGGAGTTCGAGGCTGCAGTGAGCCATGATCGTGCCGCTGCACTCCAGCCTAGGCAACAGAGTAAGACTCCAACTCAAAGAAAAGAAAAGAAAACCAATGCCTGGCTTATTTTTCTCTTGCAGACACCCTTTATTAATTAGGATATTCGCTTAACTGTTTCAAAGTAGGTCCAAATGACAGTGGTTGGTCTAAATGGGATTTTACTGCTTGATCATCTAAGTGTCTGGACATTAGCAGTCATAGCAGATATGGTGTCTCCAGTGTATCAGGGCCAGCATCTTCCTATTCACTTGCTCTGCCTGTCCTAGGATGCTGCCTTTGTTCCACAAAGTGTGACTAGCTTACTACAGGGTCCACCTTTTGTGCGGCAGGCTGGCATTTGCTTATGATACAGTAAGTTCTACTTTTTTTTTTTGAGTCAGAGTCTCATTCCATCACCCAGGCTGGAGTGCAGTGGCATGCTCGAGGCCACCCCAGCGTCGACCTGCTGGGCTCAGGCAGTCCTTCCACCTCAGCCTTCCAAGTAACTGAAACTACAGGCACACACTCCCATGCTCAGCTAAATTTGTGATGAATTGTAGAGACGAGGTCTCACCAAGTTGCCCACGCTGGTCTTGAACCCCTGGGCTCGGGCAATCCCCTCTCCTTGGCCTCCCAAAGTGCTGGGATTATAGGCTTGAGCCACTGTGCCCGGCCAGTACTACATTTAATTCGCATACCATCTAAGAGGTAGTAGTTTTGCTAAGTTGAACTGTATGAAATTGCCATTTTTGGGGTCAAATATTGTAGAATATTTGCAATATTATATAATTCAACCCATAGTATCTCTACTTCACAGATAAGAACTCTGATGCACAGAGAAGACAAGTAGCTTGCTCAAAGTCACACAGCAAATGAATGATAGAGAAGGGGTTAAAACCCAGAACCTCCCCAGAAGGGCCCATGAAAGATTCTTCAATGAATAAGCCTTGGTTCCTCTGTCTCTCATGCACTTATAACCTAGTTGAAGGGCAACATATGAACACTGGAAAGCTAACAGAGAGGTAAAAACAATTTGCTATTGCTATATAAGAATACCATAAGGCCAAAAGAATATCAAGAAAGTCATCACCGATTGAGTTGTAGGACATAATCATCTGTTTTTAGAAATCGAATAGATAGGCCAGCCTTGGTGGCTCGGCCTGTCATCTCAGCACTTTGGAAGGCCGAGGCGAATGGATTGCCTGAGTCCATGGGTTCGAGACCCACCCGGGCAATTTAGTGAGACCGCGTCTCCACAATAAATAAAAAATTAGCCGGGCATGGCAGTGCGCACCTGTAGTTCCTGCTATTTGGAAGGCTGAGGTGGAAGGATCACTGGAGCCCAGCAGGTGGACTGGGCTGACAGAGTGAGACTCCAACCTGGGTGACAGAGTGAGACTTCAACTCAAAAAAAAAAAAAAAAGAAAGAAAGAAGAAAAGTTGAATAGACAGAGCAAAATTCCAGACTGGTATGACCTGTAAGGCTTTCAAGAAGGGGGGAAAATTCAGCTGGGTCCTGAAAGCAGAAGAGGATTTGTTCCATAGTGATGGTAGTAGGGAAAGTTTAGTGATAATAATTTCATTCTGTATGTTAATAAAAGTTTGAGATGTTCTGTAGACCTGAATCTTTGTCATTACTTGGCTGTGTGTGCACACACAGGCATATCTACTTCCATAGCTAATCTATACATGTATTTGTTTTGTCTCTCCACATTTCTTACTTTGTGTTACAAGTCTGGGTCACGTCAATCTGTGTCTTTCTGGGTCTTGGCACTTGTTTCTCTCTCTTACCCCCTTCCTTCCTTCGCTTCTCTTTCACACTCTCTCCCAACATCTGTCTCTTCCTTATCTTTGCTCTATAACTGTCACATGTAAATTCTAAATATATCTTTTATTATTCATTGCACATATTAAATGGTTTGATTTTGCCCTGCCCTTGATTTAAAATGCAAAGGAACAGAATGTTCCATCGCTTCACCTAAATCTCTCTTCCATTTTATCGCTTCTTCTCCCAGCCTTTTATTTAGTTTGTTTTTATTTTTGTAGACCTGTTCACAAAATTTTATTTTAGACTCAGGGGGTACACATGTGCCTTCATTACATGAATGTATTGTGTATTGGTGGGGACTGGATCTCAGGGGGCCCATTCCCCGGATAGGAAACATTGTGCCCCATAGGTAGTTTCTGACCACCAGCCCCACCCCCGTTGGCGTCCCTGGTGTCGATTATTTCTATCTTTGTGACTCTTTTGCTCCCACGTATGAGCTAAGCGTGTTCATTGGATCAGAACATGCGTTGTTTGGCGTTCTGTTTCTGAGTCAGTTCACTTAGGACAACAATCTCCAGGTCCGTCCACGTGGCTGCAGAGGACACGATTTCATTCCTTTTCATGGTTGCTGTAGACATATACATGCTTTGAAGAGCCAAATCGTCCGAAAAGGTGCTTAATGTTGAAAAACAGACTCTCTCCTTTATACTCTCGACCGCTTCTCAGAGTCCACCGTTGTCAACCCCTTCAGCTGTTCCTTTTTTTTTTTTTTTTTTTTGAGTTGGAGTCTCGTTCGGTTGCCCAGACTGGAGTGCAGTGGCCGCTCCCGGCCACCGCAGCCTCGCCTGCTGGGCTCCGGCAATCCTTCCGCCTCGGCCTTCTGAGTAGCCGGAATTCCAGGCGCGCGCTACCACACCCGGCTGATTTTTTGATTTATTGTAGAGATGAGGTCTCGCTGCCCAGGCGGGTCTCGAACCTGCGGGCTCAGGCAATCCACTCACCTCAGCCTCCCAAAAGCGCGGGATTACAGGCTGAGCCACCGAGCCCGGCTTCAGCTGTTCCTTTTGGTATGTGCTCCCTGTTTCCAAATAATGTGCTTGTACAGCTATTTCTTGATTCTTCAGTTTTAGATATGATCTTCGATTTCTTAAAAAGAAAATGAGGATTTAACTTTTACATCCTGGTCTCCACACAAAACTTCTTCCCTTTCCCTATCCCCCTAATACAGTTATAATTTGGGGTCAGATCAGAATTCAGTGCTTACAATATTCTTGTTGTACAGAAATTGTTTACAGCTGAGTGCATGATAGACTGTGATTATATTTTCTTTCTTGGAGGTTTCCTGCCCTGGAGTTAACCTTCTTAATGTTTTGCTGGTCTAGTTTCCCGTGTACTTATCACAAATTCAATCCCATCACTGGATCAGCCTCATCTTTTCCTCAGGGACATCTGTCCTACAGTCCTTACTCTTCTGTTACGCTCTAGAGAGCTCACTCTAGGCCGCGGCATGACTGTCGTCCTGGGATCACTTCATTTTATTTGATTTTATAGGGAAGAGGACTTGCTGTGTTCAGCCCAGGCTGGCCAGGAACTCTTGGCCTCAAGCAGTTCTCCCGCCTGGGCCTCCCAAAGTGCTCGGATTACAGGCATGAGCCACTAAACCCAGCCGTGGGATCTCTCTCCCCTACTTCTGTTCCTGAGTGCCACATTGCCTCTCTCTTGGATTATTCTCTCATTTTATTGGAGTCTATTCTCCAGTAACTTCCAATGAAAGAAAGAGCTTCATGGAGATCAGTTTTTGAGACCTTACCTGCCTGAAACCGTCTTCTTTCCTAACTGGATTGATAGTTTAACTAGGCACAGAATTCTAGATTTCTAGTCATTTTTCCTCAGATTTGGGAAAGTATTGCTTTATTGTCTTCTGCTTTTGATGGTTTGGGGAAGTCTAAATTCATTCTGATTCTGAGTTCTCTCTCCTTATAACACTTGCAAGATCTTTGCTTTGCCCGCTGTGTTCTGAAATTTCAAGATGATTTGTCTTAATATGGATTTATTGTAATTCATTGTATCAGATATACATGGGGCCTCTCTACGTAGAAATTTAGATTCTTCAATTCAGGCGATTTTTCTAGAGTTACTGCTTCGATAATTTCTTCCCTTTTAATTTTCACCTTATGACTTCTGTGTTTTTGTGTTGGATCAATCTCCTGAGTTTATCTTAATATTTTCTTATTTTCTTCTCTCCTGTTTTTTTCATTTTTGTTTTACTATCCAGGAGGGTTTTTTAAAATCTTTATTTTTCAAATCTGCTACTGAATTTTTAATTGTAAAGATCATATTTTTCATTTTCAAGAGCCTTTTTTGTTCTCTGAATGTCCCTTTTTTATGCCCTTTGGTATTGCTTCAAGGATGAAATATATACCTTATCTAACAACCAACAATATTAATTTTTTAAAAAGCATTGCTTTTGTTTTTGCTCCTGCTTCCTCCAAGAACATTTCCCCCCCCCCTTTTGTTGCTTTGATTTCTGTCTTTCATGCCAAAGGCTAGTGTGACATTTGACTCCCTGTTCAGTTATCAACGGTTTTTCTCTTGGGTCAGTTATTCCAGAGAGGACTTCTCCCATCGTTCATGGGAAGTGGGGGAAAGAAGAGGGAACAACCCTGGCTCCAGAACTTAGAAGGGCGAGTGAAGAGAGCGAGTGGCTGGAGTCTCTCTTGCCCTGTGAAACCTGTTGCCCTCTGCTGTGTTATGTTACTTGGCCCAGAGCTCCTCTGGTTTAACCTCTCTAGAAAGTCAGCATCCCTTCTTCAGCCTGGATTAGGGAAGCCGCCGTCATCCCATTCAGAGTGGGGTAAGGGAGCTGAAATTTGTTATTTTATAAACTTTAAAGAAAAAAGTGGAGCCAGGCTCGGTGGCTCAGCCTGTCATACCGCGCCTTTGGGACGCTGAGGTGAGTGGATTGACTGAGCCCACGGGTTCGAGACCCGCCTGGGCAGCGAGACCTCATCTCTACAATAAATCAAAAAATCAGCCGTGCGTGGTATCGCATGCATGTAATTCCAGCTACTCGGAAGGCGGAGGCGGAAGGACCACCGGAGCCCAGCAAGTCAAGGCTGCGGTGGCCGGGAGCGGCCTCTGTACTCCAGTCTGGGCGACAGAGTGAGACTCCAACTCAAAAAAAAAAAAAAAAAAAAATTGGAAGTAAAATACACATAATAACATTTATTGGCTGGGTGCAGTGGCTCATGTCTGCAATCCCAGCACTCTGGAAGGCCGAGGTGGAAGGATTTGAGTTTCATAACAAAATCTCGTCTCTATAAAAAAATTTTTTAAAAAAATTGGCCAGGTGTGGTGTAGTCCCAGCTACTCAGGAGGCTGAGGCCAAAGGATTACCTGAATCCAAAAGGTTGAGACTGTGGTGAACCATGATCATGTCACTGCACTTCAACCTGGGTGACAGAGCAAGACTCTGACTCAAAAAATAAAAATAAAATAGATAAATAAAATGTATCATCTTAACTGTACGGTTCGAGAGTGTTAAGTACATTCGCACTGTTGTGCAACCAATCTCCAGAACTCTTTTCATCTTGCAAAACTGAAGCTCTACATTCATTATACAGTAACTCCCTATTCCTCTTCCCCTCGCCAGCCCCTGGCAACCAACATTCTACTTTTGGTCTCTATGAACTTGGCTACCCTAGGTTCTTCATAGAAATGGAATCACACTGTATCTGTATTTTTGTGATTGGCTTCTTTTGCTTACCATAGCACCCCTCAAGGCTCATCCAGGCTGTAGCGAGCGTCAGAATCTCCTTCCTTTTTAAAGGCTGAGTAACATTTCATTGTACGAATGTGTCATGTTCTGTTTATCTATTCATCTATCAATGGACATTTGGGTTGCCTCCACCTTTTGGCTATTACAAATACTGCTGCTATGCGATGGAATACTATGCAGCCATAAAGAGGGACAAATATATGGACTTCGCAGCAACTTGGATGGATTTGGAGTCGATCCTACTCAGTGATCTATCACAAACACAAAGAGCAGTGTGCTATATGTTCTCACTCGTAAGCGGACCTTGAACAATTATAATACTATAAGAAAGCGTTTGGCTATAATGGGAAACCGTCAGGGAAGGGGAGGTGGCATTGGCAGTTGAGGGAAACTGCTAGGGGAGGGAGGGGCTTACCTCATCAACAAGGATACCTGCATAATCGATGTTTGTATACCTAACTCTGAATTGTATCCCACATCTTTATAATTTAAAAAAAGTACTGCTGCTATGAACAAGGCAGTTTTATAAGGTTTATAAACTTTTATCCAATCTCTTTTGTCCATCCCCATTACACTTACACTTTCAGGGATACCTGGAATTTCTCACATCCAAACCCTTCTGGGGTTCCATGATGCCAGTCAGCTTTCTGCTGGGCTCCCTGATTGCTATCTTAGGTCTTTGCTTCCTCTGGTCTGCAAACCGGTTACCATTGTCCGTCTGCTTTTCTTTTTTTTTTTGAGTTGGAGTCTCACTCGGTCGCCCAGACTGGAGCTGGAACTATAGTTGCGCGCTACCACACCGGGCTAATTTTTGATTTATTGTAGAGATGAGGTCTCGCCAAGTTGGGACCTTTTCTCTAGGATAAGAAAAAAAAAGTGTGTGTGTGTGTGATCTTGAAAAACAGTTTGGCAGTTCCTTAAAAAATTAAACATAGCCGGGCTCGGTGGCTCAGCCTGTAATCCCACGCCTTTTGGAGGCTGAGGTGAGTGAATTACCTGAGCCCATGGGTTCGAGACCTGCCTGGGCAACTTGGTGAGACCTCATCTCTACAATAAGTCAAAAAAAAAAAAAATCAGCCGGGCATGGTAGCGTGTGCCTGTAATTCCAGCTACTTGGAAGGCTGAGGCGGAAGGATCACCAGAGCCCAGCAGGACTAGGGTGGCTGTGAGCATGCCACTGCATTCTAGCCGGGCTGACAGAGTGAGACTCCAACTCAAAAAAAAAAATTAAACATAGAGTTGTCTTATTATCCAACAATTCTACTCACAGGTGTATTCCCAAAGGAATATAAACATGTCCACATATCCTTACGTATGGATGTTCATAGCAGCATAATTCATAACAGCCAAAAAGTGGAAGCAACTCAAATGTTCATGAACATTTGAATGGATAAGCAAAGCTAGTCTAACTGCACGATGGAACTTTACACAGTCACGAAAAGGAAAGAAGCACTGGCGCATGCGACAGCATGGGGAAGACCGAAAACATTACATTGAGTGAAAGAAGACAGACACAAAAGGCCACATATTGTATGATTACAACGTGCAGAATAGGCAAATTCATATAGACGGAAAGGAGATAGATAGATTCCCAGTTGCTAGGGAATGGGAAGGAGGGGTAATAGGGAATGCTGCTAATAGGTATGGAGTTCCTTTTTGGTGATGAGAATATTCTGGAATGAGATGATGGTGATGATTGTATAGCCTTGCAAATATACTAGAAACCACTGAACAGTTTAAGGTGGTAACGTTTGTGGCTTGTGAATCATATATCAATTTTTTAAATGTATGCGGTTAAGAATAGGAGCAAGCTGGGCTCGGTGGCTCAGCCTGTCATCCCGCGCCTTTGGGAGGCTGAGGCGAGTGGATGGCCTGAGCCCGCGGGTTCGAGACCCGCCTGGGCAACTTGGCGAGCCCTCATCTCTACAATAAATCAAAAAATCAACCGGGCGTGGTAGCACATGTCTGTAATTCCGGCTACTCGGAAGGCTAAGGCGGAAGGATCACTGGAGCCCAGCAGGTCGAGGCTGCGGTGGCCGGGAGTGGCCACTGCACTTCAGTCTGGGCGACAGAGTGAGACGCTGACTCAAAAAAAAAAAAAAAGAATAGGAGCGAAAGCTAGAACAAAAAATTAAAGGCAGAGGCACACGACTGCGTTGAGCTCTCTTTTTGGAAGGGGCTGTGGGGAGGCAGAACGTGAAAGCCAGCATCCACGCTGGAAGCAACGCCTCTCCAGCTCACACGATTTTGAAGCATCAAGTGGCTGGGATTTGCCGTAACACCGGGAAGAGAAGACACTCAGGTAGGCAGCAGAGGAACGAGGCTGCAAGACCACACATGGAACCCAAAGAGCCAGGGTTCTAGGCTCAGCTCTGCCTGGGTGTCTTCTGTTCTTATCTGTAAAGTGGGAAGTTTGCATTCAACCCTGAGTCTGATTTAGATAAGATTTCGTAGGTCTGGGTTGGACCCCAAAAGCTTGACTTTTTTTAAGTTCCCAGGTGACTCTGAAGCTCCTTTAGGGTGGACACCTCTTTTTATAAAATGGAGTGTTCTTGTGTTACAGAATTATTCGGTCAAACTTTCTGAAATTCTGTTCGTGAAAGGCCAACAGACTAAAAAACTCAGACACCCCATCGTATGCTAAGTATATTCACCAATAGCAAACTTGGAACAATCACAGTTATTCCAGAGCAGAAATGGTACAAAGTCAACCCATCCAGGACCCCATTTGAAGGGGGTCGGTTGTCTACGTAGCTCGTCTTCATACTCTCTGCTGTGTTTTTTTGTGGGTTTTTTTGTTGTTTTTTGAGTTGGAGTCTCACTCTGTCGTCCAGACTGGAGTGCAGTGGCCACTCCTGGCCAACGCAGCCTCGACCTGCTGGGCTCCGGCGATCGTTCCGCCCCCGCCTTCCAAATTGCCAGAACTACAGCTACGCGCTACCATACCCGGCTAATTTTTGATTTACTGTAGAGATGAGGTCTCGCCAAGTTGCCCAGGCGGATCTCGAACCCATGGACTCAGGCAATCCACTCACCTCAGCCTCCCAAGGCACGGGATTACAGGCTGAGCCACCGAGCCCGGCTAATTTTTTGATTTATTGTAGAGATGAGGTCTCGCCAAGTTGCCCGGGTGGGTCTCGAACCTGCGGACTCAGGCAATCCACTCGCCTCGGCCTCCCAAGGCACGGGATGACAGGCTGAGCCACCGAGCCTGGCTTCTCTGCTGTTTTAAGCCTTCCTCCATTTACCTGTGCTAGCCCCTAGACCTGGAACAGCACCATTCCGGACAATTCTTATGTGTCCTTCAAGACTCAGTCCAAGTCTTCTCTCCTTCGTAGATCTCCCGTATTGAGCCCAGTGCCCAGCCTTTGTTCCCTTAGCACTGTGCACACCTGTCACCGTTGCATCAGTCATCTTTTGCTGCTTAGCAAACTGTCTCAAAGCAGAGTGGCTTAAAACCACAATTTTCATTTATTCTCTCACAGTCCCGTGGATCAATAATTCAGGGCATGGCGGGATTGGCTTGGCTCTGCTCCACAAGGCATGGGGCCTCAGCTGGAAGAGGAGAAGGCTGGAGGGCTGAAGTCATCCGCAGGCTTGACTGAGGCTGGAGGCTCCGTTTCCCAGATGGCTCGCTCACACGGCAGGCAAGTTGGTGCTGGTTATTGGCAGCCTGCCCCGGTTCCTCCTGGGCTACTCCATGGGCCGCTTGAGTGTCCCCAGGATGTGGCAGCTGGCTGCCTCCAGACTGGGAGATCTGAGAGGGAGAAAGGTAGAAGCACGATGTATTTTATGACCTAGCCTCGGAAGTCACACACTATAATTTCCATCACATTCTACTTGTCAAAAGCGAGTACCAAGTCTAGCACACGTTTAAGGCGTGGGGAGTCAGACTTTACCTTGCGAGAACAGGAGCATCACAGAACTTGTGGACATATTTTAGGACCACTACAAGTATTCACATGATGGGATATTAAATTACATGTTTCTCTGTGTATCCCCTACTAGTCTGCGGGCACTCACACGTAGCAGGACTCTGATACAGGGGTCTGGCTCAGTCGATATTTAACTATAGCTTGGATATCAGAGAGCTCAATTTTCCTGACTGTGGGACAATCAGACCTTCTCTGGCTTCTGAGAATGGGCTCAGGAAACTAAGAGGCCCTGGTCCAGGCTGACTTCTTCTCCAAGTGCCCTCAACGGTCTCCCAGCAAATTCTTCAACCCTGGTTAGGACATTTCTAGGTTTGGGTGGGGGGAACATGAGTACAGTGAGCTTAAAATCCAACATACACACTCTAGAGCCACAGAAAGCTCAACATGGCCAAATCGTGTGTCTGTCCCATTTCCAAACCTACTGCTCTTCTGGTGTTTATCATTCTTACTTTTTTTTTTGAGTTGGAATCTCACTCTGTCACCCAGACTGGAGTGCAGTGGACGCTCCTGGCCACCGCAGCCTCGACCTGCTGGGCTCCGGTGATCCTTCCGCCTTGCCTTCCAGGTAGCTGGAACTACAGGCGCGCGCTACCACGCCCGGTTAAATTTTTTTTGGTTTGTTGTAGAGATGAGGTCTCGCCAAGTTGCCCAGGCGGGTCTCGAACCCGCGGGCTCAGGCAATTCACTCACCTCGGCCTCCCAAAGCGTGGGATTACAGGCTGAGCCACTGAGCCCGGCTCCGGTGTTTATCATTCTAACGAAGGATGGCAAAGACACGGGCACCCTTCTGTCATCACCGCTCTGCTTTCCCCCAACACTCAGTCAGACACTAAGTCCCCCAGATGCAGGGGAGGGAACCCAGGGCAGAAATGCCCAGTTAGTGCCAGCAAGTATTTATACATGTTTATACACCAAGCATTATCTGTGGGCTGGATAAATGATATGTCTCACATATATATATATACATGGTTTCAAGTTTAAATAAATAACATGTCAATTAAAGTACAAATTCACCTAAAAGTCTCACTGCATCATCAGAACAGTCTTTTGTAAAAACAAACTACAAACAAACAAAAAACAGGCAGCACAACTATCTTCGTGGGGATCAGTGAGCCTTTCGGGTGTTAGAAGGAAATTCTTAAAATAAATGCAATAGATGTACTTGTACATGTGCAAAATGTAAATAAATTTTGGAATATCCATACAGTGAAATGCTAAACAGCCACAGGAAAAAAATAAAGAAGCTCTTTAAGTATTGATATGGAATGATCTTAAAGATCTATTAACAAAGTCAGGCTCGGTGGCTCAGCCTGTAATCCCGCGCCTTGGGAGGCCGAGGTGAGTGGATTGCCTGAGCCCGCGGGTTCGAGACCCGCCTGGGCAACTTAGCGAGACCTCATCTCTACAGTAAACCAAAAAATTAGCCAGGCGTGGTAGCGCGCACCTGTAGTTCCATTACTCGGAAGGCTGAGGCGGAAGGATCGCCGGAGCCCAGCAGGTCGAGGCTGCAGTGACCGGAAGCAGTCACTGCACTCCAGTCTGGGTAACTGAGTGAGACTCCAACTCAAAAAAAAAAAAAAGAAAGATCTATTAATGGAAAAAAGCAAGTTGTATATGTGCCCAAAACAGTATGTGGAGAAACTTGGTAACCCTGGTTTCCCCCAGAGAGGGGACTGGAGGTAGAACTAGAAATCACAGTCTGTAAATGAGGGCTAGGAAGAGAGATTTTCCACAATGCACCCTTTTTGGATTTTGAATCATGTGATCTTTTCCTTGTCCTTCCTTCCTTTCTTTCTTTCCTTCTTTCTTTCTTTCCTTCGCAGGGTCTTGATCTGTCACCCAGACTTAAGTGTAGTGGCATGATCATAGCTCACTGCAGCCTTGAACTCCTGGGACTCAAGCGATCCTCCTGCCTCAGTCTCCCAAGTAGCTGGGACTATAGGCACTTGCCACCACGCCCCGCTCTTTTTTGCCCCGGCTGTTCTTAAACTCCTGCCTTCAAGTTAAGTGATCCTCCCACCTCAGTCTCCCAAAGTCTTGGGTTTATAGGCATGAACTACCACACTTGACCTGTGTTGCCTATTTTTAAAAACCAAATTATATTGATTTTTTTTTAAAGAAAGCAGGATTTCTTGAGAGGATAGAAAAGGTCCCACAGTGGGAGGGGACCCGAAGGGGTTGCCCTATATTCGTATTTTAAGAAAGAAGAGTCCTCTAAATAGGCTGGAGTCTATAGATTTAGATTCTGCTTCTGAAATCACTCATACCCATCCAAGTTTCCCTCACAACATCCTTGAGTAGTTCCCCACTGCTTTTTGCATAATTTTCAAATTCCTCAGCACAGCACTCATGACCCTACTGATCTGGCCCTTTTCAGCTTCAGCTCTGCCTTCTTTGCCAAGAACCCTGACCACCTTCCAGCTCCCTGAGGGGTCCGGGTTTCTCGTGTCTCCATGCCATTGCTCACATTTTCTCTGCATGGAGACCTTCTCCCCTAATCTCCAAGGCTCATCTCTACCCGCATTCCGAGATGCAACTCCTGCGTTACCTACTCTGGGAAGTACTTCCTGCCTCCTTCCTCCAAGATGAGTTCGACCTCCCTTCTCATTTATCCCGTCTTCTGTAAAGATTTGTCACCCAACCTGGCCAGAAGCCCTGCTAGGTGGTGTTAGGTTCAGAAGTTAAAAACAGAGTCCTGTTTTTAAGAAAATAGTAGATTAATACAAAGGCACCCATTGGGATGAAATCAGTGCCTCCTCAACTCCCTCTCCTTGAGTCTGGAATGTTCTCTTGTTCAACCAACCGAAGGGATTCTACCCTGCTCCCCTGCCCTTCTAGGACACGCTGCACACACCCGCAAGTGTATTATCACTTTGCAACACAGAGCCCGATTGTCTCATTTATCTCTTCTACCAGACTGTGTGCTCCCAGAGTGGGGAGTAAGATGGAAAAAAAAAGGTTACATGAAGGTGGTGGAATTATAATCAGGCCTTGAAGAATGGAGACAATTTGAACCGTTGCTGGGAATGTGGAGGATGAAGAACATTTCAGCTTGAACCGGAGTGAGCAAATGAGGGGTGGGGCGAGATCCAAGAAGACACGTGGTTCTCTGTGGCTATTATGAATGTCTGTACCACGGGTGGTTGTTAAACTGTACTTAGATTCTCTGAAAGACTTTGAGAGAGTGACACAATGAGATCTGAGTTTTAGGAAGGTAACTATGGGGGTGGTGTCAGAGATGGGTTGAATGGCGGTGAGACGGGCAACAAGATCTGTTCGGAGTCCACAGGGCTTGGTAACAATTGAACTTGCAGAGTGAGGGCGATTCTTACTGGACCTTCCCCTTTTCCTTGTGTATCAAATCACCACCCGCGATTGATTTCAGCACCTTCATTACCACTGCTACTGCCTTAGGTCAGTCTTTTCTGCTTGGTCTCCTATCTAGGGCAGGCCATAAATCTTCATGATGCCTTCCAGACTGCTAAAGAAAAGCAATAAAATTTGTTTTTGTGACAGGTTGATTGAGACATAATTCAAATACTGTAGAATTCATACCCCTTAAAGTATACATTTCAATGGGTTTTGGTGTGTTCATCCAGTTGTGCAACCATCACCGCAATCCGCTGTAGAACATTTTTTTTTTTTGAGTCGGAATCTCACTCTGTCGCCCAGACTGGAGTGCAGTGGCTGCTCCCAGCCCCCGCAGCCTCGACCTGCTGGGCTCCGGCGATCCTCCCGCCTCAGCCTTCCGAGTAGCCGGAACTACAGGCGTGCACTACCATACCTGGCTAATTTTTTGATTTATTGTAGAGAGGAGGTCTCGCCAAGTTGCCCAGGCGGGTCTCGAACCCGCGGGCTCAGGCCATCCACTCACCTCAGCCTCCCAAGGCGCGGGATGACAGGCTGAGCCACTGAGCCCGGCTTGTAGCACATTTTTATAGTCCCCCAAAGAAGCCCCATACCCTTAAGCTATCACTCTTCCACGCCCTCATCCCCTCCCAGTCCTAGACAACGGTAATTTACTTTCTGGCTCTATGGATGTGCCCATTTTGGACATTTCATGTACATGAAGTCACGTAAAGTACATGTCTGGCTTCTTTCACTTAGCACAGTGTTTTCAAGGCTCATCCATGTTGTAGCTGGTATCAGTACTTCGTTCCTTTTCATGGCTGAACGATATTTCATTTGCTTGCCCATTCATCAGCCGATGAGCATTTGGACTGTTTCTACTTTTTGGCTTTTCTGAGTGATGCTGCTGCTAACTTTCGTGTGCAAGTTTTCATGTGGACATGCTTTTTTCAACTGTCATGGAGATATATACGTATATATATATCTCCATGGCATACAAATATATATATGGAATTGCTGAGTCCTAACTGTAGCTAACAGAATGTTTTCCAAAGCGGCTACGCCATTTTATTTACATTCCCACCAGCGGTGCGTGAAGGTTCCAGTTCCTCTGCATCCTCACCAATACTTCTTTTTATCTATCTTTCTGAATTATAGCCATCCCAGTGGGTACGAAGTGGTGTCTCGTTGACTTGTGGTTTTGAGTCTCATTTCCCTGCTGACTAAAGATGTTGAGCATCTTTTTATGCGCACCTTGTTCATTTTTAGATCTTCTTTACAGAAATGCCTATTCAGGTCCTTTGTCCATTTTTAATTGGGCAATTTGTCTTTGTATTATTGAGTTGTACTTCTTTTATTAATGTCTTAAGGTAGAAGATTGGTTATTGATTTGAGATCTTTCTTCTGTTTTAACATAGGCATTTACAACTATAAATATCCCTCTATATACCGCTCTAGCTGCATTCCTTAAGTTTTGGTGTGTTGTTTATTTTCATTAGTCTCAGACTGTGATTCCTTCCCTGACCCATGGGGTTATCTAGGACTGTGTTGTTTAATTTATACACATTTTTAATTGCTTGAATTTCTATAATTGATTTCTAGTGTCATTTTTGTTGCGATACGAGGACATACTTTGTATGAGTTCAGTAAATGCATTGGGACTTCTTTTTTTTTTTTTTTGAGTCAGCCTCTCACTCTGTCACCCAGGCTGGAGTGCAGTGGCACACTCGCGGCTACCGCGGCCTCAATCTGCTGGACTCTGGAGATTCTTCTGCCTCAGCCTTCTAAGTAGCTAGAACCACAGGTGCGCACCACCATGCCTGGCTAATTTTTATTTATTTATTTATTGAAGAAACGAGGTCTCGCCAAGTTGCCTAGGCTGGTCTCGAACCCCTAGGCTCAGACAATCCACTCACCTCCGCTTCCCAAAGTGCTGGGATTACAAGCATGAGGCACCACGCCTGGCCCTGAGACATTTTTTTGTGACCTAAAGGACAGTCTATTTTGGAGAATGTCCTGGTGCCCTTGAGAAGGACAAATATTCTGCCGTTGGTGGGGGAGTGTTCTATTGACGTTTGTTGGGTCTAGTCAGTTTACGCTGTTGCTCAAGTCGTCTAGTTCCTTGTTGATCTTCTTCCTAGCTGCCGCTCCATCATTGAAAGTGGGATATTGGGGTCTCGTATTATTATTATTGAATTATTTATTTCTTCCTCTGGGTCTGCCAGATTTTACTTCATAAATTTGGGGGCTGGGGGGTGGGGGGTGGAGGGGGTGAAAAAAATTGGGGGGCTCTATTGTTAGCTGCATATATGAACACAATTGTTATATCTTCTTGATGAATTGACTCTTTAATGCTTATGAAACGTTTCTCTTTATCTCCCAAATCTCTGGTAACATTTTTTCTTAAAGTCTATTTTGTCTGATTTTTTTTTTTTTTTTTTTTTAGTTGGAGTCTTACTCTGCTGCCCAGACTGGAGTGCAGTGGCCACTCCCAGCCACCGCAGCCTCGACCTGCTGGGCTCCGGCGATCCTTCCGCCTCAGCCTTCCGAGCAGCCGGGATTACAGGCGTGCGCTACCACACCCGGCTGATTTTTTGATTTATTGTAGAGATGAGGTCTTGCTGCCCAGGCGGGTCTCGAACCCGCGGGCTCAGGCAATCCACTCACCTCAGCCTCCCAAGGCACGGGATTAATGTCCCACCGAGCCCGGTTTATTTCGTCTGATATTAGCATGACCTCTTCATCTTTGTTATTCCAATTTCATGGTCACTTTTTTATTCTTTTACTTTCAGGGGTGGGCTTTGTGTGCATCCTAACTGGATGATTGGACCAGCGGCTGCCTAATAGAGACATTCTGAGTCTGAAGATGATTAGCCAACCTAATGAGATCCCCGTTGCTTAAGGGGCTGACAGTGAGAGAGAGAAGGATGCCAGACAAGAGGCTATATGGGCCATGAGAGATGGAAGAGACAGTGACCAGTTTCCAGCCCAATCTCAGATTCTGAGATTTTCAGTTCCAGCCCGCCTGTATCCATACAGACACCCAAACTGCTTTTGTCCTAAAATTTGCAGAGTTAGCTCTTGCTTCTTGCAAACACAATGCCAAACTACCCTTAAAAAACACAGAAGTTTATTCCAGGCGTGGGGTTGCAAGGGTCGGAGACTCAGAAGAGGCATGGACCTTCCTAGCAACACAACAAAGAATGAGGCAGAGATCATTGCTACATTCCTGAGTGAGAAGTTAGAGTCCATGGACTGACACATCAGTAAATGAAGTCTTGGTATTCAGATACGCTGCCCATTAAAATAAAGCTTTGGTGGATTTTATTGCCATTCCTTGAGAGCACTTTAGAATCACCCGGAGAACTTTGAAGAGCATGGATGCCTGAGATGCATCCCCAGAAATTCTGATTTAATTGTTCTAGGGCAGGATTTTTCAGATCTCCCCAGTTGATCCTGAAGTACATCAAAACTGAGAACCACTGCTTGAGAGACATTCTAAAGGAATAGAGAGTATAACAACTGGGTCAGCTGGACACGGTGGTTCAAGCCTGTAATCCCAGCACTTTGGGAGGCGGAGGCGAGAGGATAGCCTGAGCTCAGGGGTTTGAGGCTGTAGAGGCTGTGAGTGTGCCACCACACTCCAGCCTGGGTGACAGAGTGAGACTCTGACTCAAAAAAAAAAAAGAAGGGGTTAGATGGACATTTTTTCAAAGCATTAGGTGGTTTGCATCACGAAGGAACAAATTTTAGTCCCAGGATGCCTGGGTAGAATGAGATAACAATATTGAAGACCATTTTCTGGACTTGAGACAAGAAACACACTTTACTATCCACCAGTGACCAGAAACCTCCAAAAAATTAGATTCCCCAAAGTGAATGTTGACTACATTCTATTTCTTGAGTGGTGGGATACCAGTGTTTATTTATGTTTATGACTCACAGTTAACATGCATAATTCATATTATTTGAATATTTTCAACTATGTTATAAAATTTTTCTGCCAAATATTTTATAATAAAAAAAAGATACTGTTAACTGCCAAACTACAGTATTTGCAGAGTTCACAACCGTGTTGGGTTTTTATGGTGAATATTAAGGTCTTGGTGATCAAAGACTGAAATCCTGAGAGTTAGAATAGCGATATCTTGAGGGGATGGGGCTTTCCAATCCCTTGGGCTCCTCCAAGTAATTTTAATGGCATTCACAATTGCCAGCCAAATGTGATGAGTCACCTCATAATGAGAAACAGCTGGTCACAGGAGTTTGGAAATATCATGAAACCGTGGAGGGTGTGCAAATCCAGGCAGGGAAGAGAGGAATTACAGGCAACATTTTTCTAGGGAGTTACTGCAGGAGTTAACTATGTGGACTTGAATCCTGCAGGGTTATAATCGAGGAGGAGAGACTAAATCAAGGAGGATAGAATTTTTTTTTTTTTTTGAGTCGGAGTCTCACTCTGTTGCCCAGACTGGAGTGCAGTGGCTGCTCCCGGCCACCACAGCCTCGACCTTCTTGGGCTCCGGCGATCTTTCCGCCTCAGCCTTCCGAGTAGCCAGAATTACAGGTGCCCGCTACCACGCCCGGCTGATTTTTTGATTTATTGTAGAGATGAGGTCTCGCTGCCCAAGCGGGTCTCGAACCCGCGGGCTCAGGCAATCCACTCAACTCAGCCTCCCAAAGGCGCGGGATTCCAGGCTGAGCCACCGAGCCCGGCTAGAGGATAGAATATTTATTTTCTTCTTCCCTCTTGCCCCTCTGGCTCCGTTTCTCTCTCTACCCCACACCCTCATCTCCCTCTCTTCTTCTTGGTTGAGTATACCTCTTTGTCGAACTGACACTGAATGCCCAGTTCAGCGTCTCCTGGCACTTCATATGTGAATAAATACCAAGACTGAAGGAGAAGGAAGTGACTGATGTCACCAATAACTGGCTTATTGCTGCCTCCCTTACCCGCATTGCTAATGTCACATTATTCTTTGGAACCCAGGAAAACTTGCCACAAATGAAAAACCCAATCAGCACAGCCCCTTTGTTGGGGGCTCAGGGAGACTTGTCCCAGCCAGGAACAGGAAGGAGGGCAGTTAACCAACATGAAATTTCTGATAACATTCGGAAAGGCGGGAACTGGGTAATCAGACCCAAAAGGAGGTGGGTGTGCAGAGCCAAGGGGTGGACCATTCAGGCTTTGCTGCTCTGCTGAGGCCTGGCTGACATTCGACCTGTGGCCATTACTGGTCCTACCAGTTAGTAAATTGCTGTCAAGGGTCTCCTGAGGGCCCCACCTCCATGAACCTGTCTTTAGGCACAAGACCTCCGTTTCATTCAGCAATTAGAGAGTTAACACCCAGGGCAGTTGTTGATCTCCAGGAACCAACTTACTGCTGAAGTCAGTGTCAGTTCTAAATGGCTGCTGGCCATGTGGTAACCAGCTGCTAAATATTTTGAATATCACCCCTAGCTGTGGCCACAAAAAAGCAAAAGCCAAGTAGGTGTGGTAGATTTGTTGCAAGAGATGGCCTAACACACTGAGTTGAGGTTTTTGGCTTCTGCTTGAAGCTTTGGCAGGAGCCAAACAGATGGGCGGGGCCGGGGGTTCTGCTTGGTTTGCATAGCAAGATACTTCCTTAGTTTAATGAATAAAGATCTAACAAGCCAGCACACTACACATGCTCAGTTCCTCTAGCTGAAACTAAGTTTCTAAACCCAGAGTTTCTCCAAGAAGAGGATGGGGACCTTAAAAGGCTGTTTCTCCAGGCTGACGGGTACTGGAAAAATAATGAAAGATTACCCCGAGCTTAATTAGGTGGGTACTTGATTCGCTGCCTTCAGTTTGATGAAAGCATTTTTCTCTGTTTCTGGTCACCCACACCAACAGAAGTCATTTATCTTCAGCTAGCAGGTGGAACAGTATACCTTCGCTGGGACCTAGTCTACTTTGCTTAGGGACCAGCCCTCTGGGTTTGCCCAGGACTGTTGTTTAGACCCTGAAAATCCTGCATCTCAGGAAGCCACCGCTCCCTGGCAAACTGGGAGGGTTCATCGTGCTAATTGATTCTTCCATAGGATGTCACCCTGATCTTCTACATCAGTGATACCATGTTGATTTGCCTTAGACCTGAGGAAGTAGCGAAGATCCTCTATGGCCTGCTGAGACACAAATGTGATGGAGGTGTGAGATCAAACTTGCAGAGATGCAAGGACCTGCCACATCGGTGGAGTTCTAAGGAGGTCATCAGTAATGAATAATACAGCAATGGATTATCTCCTTCAAAGTGCGGAGAAGAGGGGAGTGAGACTGGGGGGAGGGTGAATAAAGGATAAGTTGCAACATTTTATACCCTTTCAACTAATAAGGAGTTTTGGAAGTAGCCTATATCTCTATTTGAGCAAGACTTTTTTCACCGCAAGAAACGAAAGTTTGTCCGACAAACCTCAAGTAAAAGAGACAGATAGATGAGAGAGACCGCATCTCTTAGATCTGGGACATAGTGGGGTCGGGCTTCATGCAGATCAAAACGCAAGGAAATCCTAGCTCCAGAAAAAGTCCAAGTGCTTCACGATAGGGATTAGTGAATTTTCCCTCTACCTCGGAGTGTTAATATGACAGTGACTATCTGCCAGTGTTGGTGCTCATCTCTTTCCACCTGATCCCACATTTCTCACCTAAAAAACTCAAGAAAGGCTAGGCTTGGTGGCTCAGTCTCTAATCCCTGCACTTTGGGAGGCTGAGGCCAGTAGATTGCCTGAGCCTGCAGCTTCAAGACCCACCTGGGCAACTTGGTGAGACCTTGTCTCTAAAATAAATAAAAAATTAGCCGGGCATGGTAGTACAGGCCCGTAGTTCCAGCTGCTTGGAAGGCTGAGGTGGAAGGATCACTGGAGCCCAGCAGTTCAAGGTTGTGGTGGCCGGGAGCATGCTGCTGCCCTCCAGTCTGGGCAATAGAGTGAGACTCCAACTCAAAACAAAACCTCAAGAAAGAGAACCTGACTAATACATCTTTTTAAAAAATAAAATTTGGGCTGGGCGTGATAGCTCATGCCTGTAATCCCAGGACTTTGGGAGACTGAGGTGAGAGGATTGCTTGATCCCAGGAGTTCAAGACCAGCCTAGGCAACATAGTGGGACCCCGACTCTATTTTTTTTAAATATTTTTTTAAAACATAAAAATGAAATTTGACTATGTACATATATACATATTTTTTTTGAGTCAGAGTCTCACTCTGTCGCCCAGGGTGGAGTACAGTGGCACACTCATAGCCACTGCAACCTCGACCTGCTGGGCTCAGGCGATCCTTCTGCCTCAGCCTTTCAGGTAGCTGGAACTACAGGCATGTGCCACCACGCTCGACTGATCTTTCTTTTTTTCTTTTTTTTTTCTTGAGTTAGAGTCTCAGTCTGTCTCCCAGACTGGAGGATAGTGGCAAGCTCACGGCCACCACAGCCTCGACCTGCTGGGCTCCGGCGATCCTTCCGCCTCAGCCTTCCAAGCAGCTGGAACTACAGGTGCGCGCTACTACAGGTGCGTGCTACCACGCCCGGCTAATTTTTGATTTATTGTAGCGACATGGTCTCGCCAAGTTGCCTGGGCGGGTCTCAAACCCACAGGCTCAAGCAATCCACTCGCCTCGGCCTCCCAGAGTGCTGGGATTACAGGCTGAGCCACTGAGTCCGGCCTCCACTGATCTTTTAATGTATTGTAGAGACGAGGTCTTGCCAAGTTGCCCAGGCTGGTCTCGAACCCCTAGGCTCAGGCAATCCTCTCGCCTCCACCTCCCAGAGTGCTGGGATTACAGGCGTGAGCCACAGTGCCCCGCTTATGTACTTAATTTAAAGAGATAAATACTTCCAAAGGCTTGTTAGAAAAATGGAGGCCCCTTTCAGCCCCCTCTATTTCCAGTTCCTCAGAACCAAGCATGCTTTCAGTTCTTACAGCTGATTATTTTGGTATTTGGTTTATCTCTATTATTTCTAAATAACATGGCTATATTTGTAGCTCTTGATTTTTTTTCAGTTTTACCTATTATCTATTGACTTACCACCATGGACCACGAGGGTTAGCTCTCTTTAACTTCCGAGTCACACACATACTTCCCATTCTGCCATCCTCTGAATGTAGATGGTCCCAAGGCTTACAGTAGTTCATCTTAATTATTCCTCAGTGGCCGGGCTCGGTGGCTCAGCCTGTCTTCCCAGCACTTTGGGAGGCTGAAGCAAGTGGACTGCCTGAGCCTGCGGGTTCGAGACCAGACTGGGCAACTCGGCGAGAACTCTTCTCTACAATAAGTCAAAAATTAACCAGGCGTGGTAGTGCACGCCTGTAGTTCCGGCTACTTGGAAGGCTGAGGAGAAGGATCGCCAGAGCCCAGCAGGTCGAGGTTGTGGTGGCCGGGAGCATGCCACTGCACTCCAGTCTGGGCAACAGAGTGAAACTCCAACTAAAAAAAAAAAAATTATTTCTCAACTTAATGATTTTCTCATGGGTTAATCAGGACATATCCTCACAGTAAGGTGAGGAGCATCTGTGTATGTTTTTCATTTTAGTTAGAAAGATATTTAGGGCTATATTTTTATAAGAATGTATATGCTATTCTTAATTAAGCCATATGTTATAATGTTACTACTTTTCTGTTTGTTTCCCCTGGAGTCAAAAATTGCCTTGTCTTTTTATTTGCCTACTTCTCTAGGTATTATTCCTAACTGAACCCCCGGTGTATAAATGTCTTCTCATGATGTTCAAACATATGAAGTAGACTGCCACAGGGCAGTGAAGGTGTGTTGCTGTACCTGCCACACAGATAAATGATCACATCTTTTGTCAGTTTCTTTTTCTAGAAGAAGTCCCCCAAGAGCCCTCTGTTCTCTTCCACTTTGGACTGGCTGCCTTCAAGGCCAGCAGCTTAGCTATCATCTTGGGGTCTCCTTTCTCACTCACTCTAGGAATTCCCTTCATCTTCCTTGTATTGGATACCCTGATTCATGGATCCCGTCTTCCTCTTTCTTTCTTTATGCCTTCATGTAGGTAGTCTGTTCCACCAATAGCTTCCTGAGAGTGTTCGGGAAATATTCAGGGTTGTAGAGCAGAGACTACTACTTATTCCGCCAATGTGTCTTCCATTCTTCCATAGAAATAAAGTCTCTACCCGGGCGCAAGGTCATCCAAAATAAAGTCTGTACTTTCACACTCTTCAGCCTCGCTTGTAGCTAGGTGTGACCAGGTAACCAAATTCTGACCCGTGGAATACAAGGACGAGTGTTACGTGGCCACTTGTGGGACACTTTCTGAAGAAACAGCTGGCAAATGCCCCTGGTGCCTTCTTCCATCATCTGGTGTCTGGCACTCCTGTGCCACCAGCCTAGACCATAAGGATGAGGGCCACACCCTGGATGGGGCAGAGTGGGGGCTGGGATGCACTTGGGTTGCTGAGAGTTTCACGGAATAGAGTCACTCTACTGACCTAGACTGGTACGTGAGAGGGAATGCAAATTGTAACTACTGTTTCAGGGTTTCTGTCACTTGCATCTGAATATTGAATTACTGAAAACGTCTTTATTCCGAAGTAATTCTTAACTGTAGATTGGCTGTATGTGGAATTACAAGCTGGAAATCGTTTTCCTACAGAATTTTGACTGCATTGCCCCTTTGACTCTAATTTCCAGGGTTGTATTATAAGTTCTAATATGGATCATTTGTTTGTACCCTTAGAAACTTTTTTTTTTTTTGAGTCAGTGTCTCACTCTGTTGCCCAGTCTGGAGTGCAGTAGCACGATCACGGTTCACAGAAGCCTCAACCTCCTGGGCTCATGTGATCCTTCTGCCTCAGTTTCCTACAGGTGCATGCCACTACACCCAGCTAATTTTTAAAAAATTTTTTGTAGAGACAAAGTCTCACTATGTTCCCAGGATGGTCTCAAACTCCTATGCTCAAGCAACTCTCCTGGTTCAGTCTCCCAAAGTACTGGGAATACAGGTGTGAGCCACTGCACCCAGCTGAGAAACTTGTAAGATTTTTTAAAATCTCCACTATTCTAAATTTTACAAGGATGTGCCTGGGTGAGGTTCTTGGTTTTTTTTGTTTGTTTGTTTTATTTTGTTTTTTGAGATGGTGTCTCACTCTGTTGCCCAGACTAGAGTGCAGTGGCCGCTCCCGGCCACCGCAGCTTCGACCTGCTGGGCTCCGGTGATCCTTCTGCCTCAGCCTTCCAAGTAGCTGGAACTACAGGCGGGCACTACCACACCCGGCTAATTTTTTGATTTATTGTAGACATGCGGTCTCGCCAAATTGCCCAGGCGGGTCTCGAACCCATGGGCTCAGGTAATCCACTAACCTCAGCCTCCCAAAGTGCAGGATTACAGGGTGAGCCACCGAGCCCAGCTGGTTCTTGGTTTTTATCAATTGTGCTATATCCCTTGAGAAGTCCTGTTTAATCTAGAAATGCATGCCCTTCCATTCTGGAAAATTTTCTTAAAATTTTCAGTGATTTATGTATTTATTTTTTAGTTGGAGATTCACTCTGTCACCCAGGCTGGAGTGCAGTGGCACGCTCATGGCCACCACAACATTGACCTCCTGGGCTCAAGCAATCCTTCTACCTCAGCCTTCCAAGTAGTCGGAACTACAGGTGCACACTACCACGCCTGCCTAATTTTTGATTTATTGTAGAGACGAGGTCTTGCCAAGTTGCCTAGGTTGGTCTTGAGTCCGTGGGCTCAGATAATCCACTCACCTCGGCCTCCTGAAGTGCTGGGATTACAGGCTGAGCCACTGAGCCCGGCCAGTGATTTATTTTTGTCCATTTTTTCCTTTTCTCTCTTCCTGTAATTTTTTTAAAAATTTGAGTTGGAGTCTCACTCTTGTCGCCCAGGCTGGAATGCAGTGGCATGATCACCGCCACTGCAGTCTCAACCTGCTGGGCTTAGGCGATCCTTCCGCCTCAGCCTTCCAAGTAGCTAGAACTACAGGCGCACACCACCATGCCCAGCTAGTTTTTGTGATTTATTGTACAGACAAGATCTCACCAAGTTGTCCAGGCTGGTCTCAAACCCCTGGGCTCAGGCAATCCTCTTGCCTTGGCCTCCCAAAGTACTGGATTTTAGGCTGAGTCACTGATCCCAGCCTCTTTCTGTAATTTCTATTTTGCATATATTAGATCTCATGGACAGGTCTTTTTTTGTTTTTTTGGTTTTTTTTGAGTTGGAGTCTCACTCTGTCGCCCAGACTGGAGTACAGTGGCCGCTCCTGGCCACCGCAGCCTCGACCCACCAGGCTCCGGCGATCCTTTCTCCTCAGCCTTCCAAGTAGCCGGAATTACAGGCATGCACTACCACGCCCGGCTGATTTTTTGATTTATTGTAGAGATGAGGTCTCGCTGCCCAGGTGGGTCTCGAATCCACGGGCTCAGGCAATCCACTCACCTCAGCCTCCCAAAGGCGCAGGATTACAGGCTGAGCCACTGATCCCGGCATGGACAGGTCTTTTAATCACCCCATATTTTCTTCATCACATTTTTTAAACTTCTTTTTGGTAGAGTTTTTCAACTTTATCTTCCCCCATTCTTCTAAGACATTAATCTTGGTTTTCATATTTTTAATTTCCAAGATTTCTTTCTTGTTGTCTGAATACTCTTTTTATTTATTTATTTTATTTTATTTTATTATAATTTTTTTTTGAGTTGGAGTCTCACTCTGTCACCCAGACTGGAGTGCAGTGGCTGCTCCCGGCCACCACATCTTGTCTTTGTTTCATGAATATGGTGTCTTATCTCTCCATGGATATTAATTATGGTGGCTCTTTTGGTAAAATTTTCTTCTTTCTACATAGTATCTGTTTCAAGTTGTTACTCTTCCTTTGTTTTGAACTATGCTTTTCTTTTTTTCTTTTGATTTGGAGTCTCACTCTGTCGCCCAGACTGGAGTGCAGTGGCCGCTCCCGGCCACCGCAGCCTCGACCTGCTGGGCTCCGGCGATCCTTCCGCCTCAGCCTTCCAAGGAGC
>NW_007080035.1:35855-42620 GCF_000164805.1 Carlito syrichta | reverse complement strand
CCCGCAGGCTCAGGCAATCCACTCACCTCATCCTCCCAAAGGCGCGGGATTACAGGCTGAGCCACCGAGCTCGGCTGAACTATGCTTTTCATTGAAGACATCTTCCTCAGAAATACTGGTGAGCCTTAGGTGGGCATTAGATTGGTCGGCAGGTCTGTGTGCCTTCATAGAGCTTTTCATTTATGGGGCTCACCGTAGGGTGACCCAGCTAAGCCCTTTCCATGGAGAAACTCCAAAGTCAGTATCTTTAAGTATGTTCTCTTGGGCTCATCATATTTCTCAGGGAAAACACTTATAAAATCTGGCCTGTAGGAGAAAAGTCTATATGGCTACCAGCATCCAGGAGTTGTGGAGATAGGCTGGGAGTCTCAATATTTGGTGCACTGGCTTTCTTTAAATCCCCATGTTTTCAGTAATGAACCCTCATCCTCCACTGGGACTGTGTCCCACAGTCCAGAAACCCTCTGTTTTACTTTCTCCAGTAATAAACCCCCGTCTTCTTTAAGGGAGAAGTGGCAGTCACCCACCTGCGGGTGTTGGCTAGGGAGAGAATCTAGGAATCTTACGCCTTTTTAAAAAAATCGAGGTGAGGCCAGGCTCAGTGGCTCAGCCTGTCATCCCAGCACTTTGGGAGGCCGAGGCGAGTGGATTGCCTGAGCCCGTGGGTTTGAGACCAGCCCAGGCAACTTGTTAGACCTCGTCGTCCCAACAACAAAAAAAATTGAGGTGAAATTCACATAACATACAAATACCATTTTTTATTGAGTCGGGGTCTCTGTTGTCCAGACTGGAGTGCAGTGACACCATCATGGCTCACCTCAGCCTCCACCTCCTGGGCTCAGGCAATCCTTCCACCTCAGCCTCCCAAGTAGCTGAGACCACAGGTGCACACTGCCATGCCTGGCTAATTTTTTTTTCTTTTGTAGAGACGAGGTGTCACTATGCTGCCTAGGCTGGTTTTGAACTTCTAGGCCCAAGTGATTCTCCCGCCTCAGCCTCCCAAATTACTGAGATTACAGGCATGAGCCACTGTGCCTGGCCACAGATAACCATTTTGAAGTGTACAATTCAGTGGCATTTGGTGCATTCACAGTGTTGTGCAACCACCACCTCTATCTAGTTCCAAAACATTTTCATAACCCCCAAAGAAAATCCTATAGACATTAGCAGTTTTCCTCTCTTCATTCCCCTCTCCTCCATCCCCTGGCAGCCGTCAATATGTTTTCCATCTCTATGAGTAACTATTCTGGATATTTATGTAGGTAGAATCATATAATATGTGACCCTTTTGGATCTGACTTTTTTCACTTAGTATATTGTTTTCAAGGTTCACCCACACTGAGGCATATATTAGCACTTCCTTCTTTTTTATGACTGAAAAATATTCCCTTATATGTATATACAATTTTCTTATCCATTCATCTGTCAGTGGACATTTGGGTTGTCTCCACCTTTTTGTCTGTCTTGGGTGGTGCGGTTAGGAACATTCGTATATCAGTATTGGTTTCAGTAGCTGTTTTCAATTCTTTGGGGTATATAACTAGGAGTGGAACTACCGAGTCATATGGTCATTCTATATTTAACTATTTGAGGAACTGGTAGACTGTTTTCCATAGCAGTTACACCCACTGTAAATTCCCTCAAGGGTTCCAATTTCTCTGCATCCTCATTTACAATTGTTATTTTCCCCTTTATGGATTACAGCCACCCTAGTGGATGTGAAGCAGTATCTCATCATGGCTATGGTTTGTATTTCCTAATGTCTAGTGATGTTTAGTATCTTTTCTAATGTGTTTGTTGGTCATTTGTATGTCTTCTTTGGAGAGATGGCTATTCAAGATCTTTGCCCATTTTTGAATTGGGATTTTTGTTTTTTGCTGTTTTAGGGGTTCTCTATGTACTGTAGATATCAATTCCTTATTGGATTTATGACTTGCAAATATTTTGTCCCATTCTGTGGGTTGCTTTTTTCTCTATTCATACAGAAAATCTTTTGATACGCAAAATTTAAAAATTTTTATGAAGTTCAATTTGTCTATTTTCTATTTGTTGTCTGTGCCTTTGGTGTCATAACCAAGAAATATAGTCATGCATTATATAACGATGTTTCCATCAGCCATAGGCCACATGTATTAGTGTATTTTTATGGTAGTAAGTGACGGTGATCCTATGAGGTCATAATAGAGATTCTAGATCATATTTTTACTGTAACTTTTATAGGTTTAGAGGCAAATGTTTACCATCATGTTACAATTGCCTACAGAATTTAGTACAGCTACATGCTTTACAGGTTTGTAGCCTATGAGGAATAGGCTATAACATACAATCTAGGTGTGTAGTAGGCTCCACCATCTAGGTTTGTGCAGGTACTCTCTATAATGTTTGCACAATAACAAATCACCTAACAAAACATTGTTTCTCAGAACGTATCCCCATCAGCAAGTGATGCATAACTGCTCAGTTGACCCTTGAATAATACAACTTTGGACAGCGTGGGTCTTACTTATATACAAATTTTCTTCAATAAATCTATTGGAAAACTTTTTGGAGATTTGTGACAATTGAAAAACTTGCAGACAAATCATGTAGCCTAGAAATAGCAAAAATATTAAGAAAAAGGTATGTCATGAATGCATAAAGTATGTATAGAGAATAGTTTATCACTTACTACCATAAAAATACACTAATATATTATTAGAAGTTAAAATTTATCAAAATGTATGCACACAAACATTTATGAACTGTGCATGGTGTCATTTGCAGCTGAGAAAAATGTAAACAAATATAAAGATATGGTTTTAAATAACTACATGAAATGAACTGTAGTACATACTGTACTATTGTACTAAGTTTACAACCATCTCCTGTTGCTATTGCAATGAGCTCAAGTGTTGCAAGGATCCACTTAAAATGCCGTGTGACCCTCATCATCGCTGCGTGAGCAGTTTGTCTCTTTATAAATTGCACATTGCAGTACAAAAATGATGCCTCAGGGTGGGTGCAGTAATGCACACCTGTAGTCCCAGCCACTTGGGAGGCTGAAGCAGAAGGATCACTTGAGCCTCAGGAGATCAAGTCTAACCTGGGCAACTTAGTGAGACTCTAATCTCTAAAAAAAAATAATGAATGAATTAATTAAATAAAGTTGGACAATTTAATGCCAGCTAAGGACGAACTGATCGTTTTAGAGAAGGGTTTGGCTTAAAATGCCAAAATAATAGACATTTCTTGCTTCTGCTGATAAAAAGGCATTCGATGAGTTCCTACATGCCATTAAGAAAATTATTGAGAGCCGGGCTCGGTGGCTCAGCCTGTAATCCCGTGCCTTGGGAGGCTGAGGTGAGTGGATTGCCTGAGCCCGTGGGTTCGAGACCTGCCTGGGCAACTTGTCGAGACCTCTCTATAATAAATCAAAAATCAGCTGGGTGTGGTAGCGCGCACCTGTAGTTCCAGCTACTCGGAAGGCTGAGGTGGAAGGATCGCCGGAGCCCAGCAGGTCGAGGCTGCGGTGGCCGGGAGCGGCCACTGCACTCCAGTCTGGGTGACAGAGTGAGACTCCAACTCAAAAAAAAAAAAGAAAATTATTGAGGAGGAAGGCTGTCTACTTGAGCAGGGTTTTTAAAAATAACATATTTACTTATTGTAGAGTTGGGGGTACAAGTGAGGTTTTACTACATAAGTAGGCTGCTTGCAGGTAAAGTTTGGGCTTCTAGGTGGTCCTCACTCTCTCTGGTAGTGGATCAGGCACCCTCTGTTACCATGTGCTCCTCACCCTCTGCTCTCCTGCCCTTCCCTAGCAGTGCCCGGTGACTGCTGATCCCACCCTTGTGCTAATGTACCTCGTGTTCCAAGCCCACTTATAAGTGAGAACATGCAGAATTCAGTTATTTGTTTCTGTGATAGATCACTTGGTATGATGGCTTCCAACTGCAACCAGGTTGCTGCAAAGTCCATGATTTTGTTCTCTGTTAAGGCTGGGTAATACTCCATCATTTATATGCACCACATTTTCTTTATCTAGTCCTGAGCACATTTTTAATGCAGGCAACCATGCCCTGTTCTGGGGGGAAAATGCCACAAAGGACATTTATAAGTAAGGAAGAAACGTGAATACCAGAATTTAAGGCAGGAAGGGATAGGCTAACTCCACTGTTCTGTGCAAATGCAATTGGTTTTAGCATCAAAACTGTCCTCTTCTATAAAGTTGCTAACCTTCAAGTCTTGAAAGGAAAGGATCACCAGCTACCAGTCTTTTGGTTGTGCAAAATGAAGGCCTGGACAACAAGATCACTTTTTTCTAGATTGGTTCCATCAATGCTTTGTCCCTGAAGTCAGGCAGGACCTTGCCAGTAAGGGACTGCCTTTCAGAGTTCTTTTGATAGTGACAATGCCCCAGACACCCAGAACCCTAGGGGTTCAACAACGAGGGCGTGAAAATAGTCTACTTGCTCCCAAATACAATGTCTCTAATTCAGCCTGTAGGTCAGGGGGTTCGTCATAAGGATCTTTAAGGGTCATTACACCTTATTGTGATTACACTTTAACTGTCAACGCTATGAGACAATACTATGGGAACGGACACTCAAGAGGGAGAACATCACGGAAGTCTGGGAGTATTACACCATGGAAGATGCCATCATTGTTACAGAAAAAGCCATGAAAGCCAATAAGCCCAAAACGATAAATTCCGACTGGAGAAAACTGTCCAGAAATTATGCATGACTTCACAGGATGCACGGCACAGCCAATCATGGAAATAATAAAAGAGATTGTGGACATGGGGAAAAAAAAGGCAGAGGGCAGGGGATGAGGGGTTTCCAGATCTTGGAGAAATTCAAGAGCTAACAAACACCACACCAGAGGAATTAACAGAAGACGACTTGACGAAGATGTGTGCTTGTAGACCAGTGCCAGATGATGAGAAAGAAGGCGAAGATGAAGCAGTGCCAGAAAACAAATTGACAGCAGACAATCTGGAAGGAGCGTTCTGACTATTTAACTGTTTTTGGCTGGGCTCGGTGGCTCAGTCGGTCATCCCAGCTCTTTGGGAGGCCGAGACGAGTGGATTGCCTGAGCCCAAGGGTTTGAGGCCAGCCCGGGCAACTTGGTGAGCCCTCGTCTCTACAATCAAAAATCAAAAATTAGCTGGATATGTGAGTACGCACCTGTAGTTCTGGCTGGTTGGAAGGCTGAGGCGGAAGGATCACCAGAGTCTAGAAGGTTGACACTGGGGTGGCTGTGAGCATGCCACTACACTCCAACCTGGGCAACAGAGTGAGACTCCAATCAAAAAAAAAAAAAAAAAGATGACTTTTTTTTTTTTTAGAGACAGGGTCTTGCTCTGTCATCCAGGTTGACAATTCTCCTGCCTCTGCATCCTGAGTAACTGGGACCACAGACACCTATGAGCATGCCCAGCTGATTTTTTAATTTTTGTAGAGACAGGATCTCACACTTGCCCAGGCTGGTCTCGAACTCCTGACCTCCAGCAATCCTCCCACCTCAGCCTCCCAAAGTGCCGGCATAACAGGTGTGAGCCACGGTACCTGGCCTCAAGACTGCTTTGGACGTCTTTTACAACATGGACCTTTCTGTGATATGGACACTGAAACTAAGGCGAACAATGGAACAAGAACTGGCACTATGTAGCCACATTTTTGGAGAAGTGAAAAAGGAAAAAAGTCAGAAATCCCAATGTATTTCCATAAAGTCGTACCGACTGTGCTTGCCTCTCTGCTTCCCCTTCCCCTTCCTCCACCTCTTCCACCTCTGCCACTCCTGAGATACAGCAAGACGAGCCCCTCTCTGTGCTCCTTTTCCTCAGCCCACTCAACACGAAGACAAGGAGGATAGAGACCATTATGATGATTCACTTCTGCTTCATGAATAGTAAGTGTATCTTCTCTTCCTTATGATATTCTTAATAGCATTTTCTTTCCTGCAGAAAATAGAAAAGCCCACTCTCAAATTCATATGGAATCTAAAGGACTCCTAAATAACCAAAACAATCTTGAAAAAGACTGACAGAGTTGGAGAACTCATTCCATATGTTCTCACTCACAAGCGGACCTTAAACAATTATCATAATACTATAAGAAAGGGATAGCAGTGGAAAACTATCATATACCTAACCCTGAATACCTAACCCTGAATTTTATAATAAAAAAAAAAGTTGGAGAACTCATACTTGCACAACTTACTCTAAAGCCACAGTAGTCAAAACTGTGTGATACTGGCATAAAGACAGACATATGAATCAGTGGAATAGCTTACCTTATTGTAAGAATACAGTATGTAATGCATGTGACATACAAAATACGTGTTAATCAACTGTTTACATTATTGATGAGGCTTCATGGATTGTCTGAGTCTGCAGGTTCGAGACCTCGTCTCTACAATAAGTCAAAAATTAGCCCGGCGTAGTAGCATGCGCCTGTAGTTCCGGCTACTTGGAAAGCTGAGATAGAAGGATTGCTGGAGCCAGCAGGTCGAGGCTGCGGTAGCCAGGAGCGGCCATTGCGCTCCAGTCTGGGCCACAGAGTGAGACTCCAACTCAAAAAAAAGATGAGGTTGCTGATCAACGGCAGGCTATTTGGGGAAGTTGTCCCACAGCTTATTTTTCTTCCAGTTTTGTTTTCCTTGTAGTCCATTTTTGATAGTTTCTATTCCTAAGTCTTCAAGTTCATAATATATTCTTCTTTTTTTTTTTTTTTGAGTTGGAGTCTCACTCTGTCGCCCAGACTGGAGTACAGTGGCTGCTCCCGA
>NW_007080035.1:25971-35665 GCF_000164805.1 Carlito syrichta | reverse complement strand
GGGTCTCGAACCCGCGGGCTCAGGCAATCCACTCACCTCAGCCTCCCAAAGCATGTGGTCACAGGCTGAGCCACCGAACCCGGCTAATATATTATTCTATAGTGTCTAATCTGCTGTTAAGCCCACCCACTGTACTTTTCATCTCAGATATCACATATTTCATTTCTAGAAGTTAGGCTTAGGTCTTTTTAATATCCTCTTTATTTCCCCTTATCATGTTCATGCTGTCCTGTATCTTCGTCAACATATGAAGTATATTTCTAATCGCTGTTTTGATGTTCTTGTCTACTAATTCTATCATCTGTGTTATTTCTGAGTTTGTTTCTATTGTTTGCTGTTTTTTAGGAGGTTCACTATGAGTTATGTTTTCCTGCTCTTTTGCACCTCTGATTGTTTTTTATTGATCCCAGACAGTGTTAATTTTGCATCTGAGAACTGGATCTCTTCATATTCCTTTAAGTATTTTTTATCTCTATCTTGGAACACAGTTAGGCTATTTGAAAATAGTTTGTGGCTTTTTTTCAAGGTTTGCTTTTAAGTTTTGTCAGTAGGGGCCAAGGCAGCCTTTCTTGCAGGGCTCCTTTGGCTACACTGCAGAGGCAATACCATTCGGCATATTCTCAACGCCTTGTGTATTATGAGGTTTCACCATTCTGGCTCTTAGGAATGCAAGCTATTTCCAGCTTTGTGTGATCCTCAGAAGTTATGTTGCCTATTCCTTTTTGGTGGTTTGTTTATCTGAACTTAACTAGTTTCTTCATACAATGTACTGATAAGTACTCAGCTTCAGCACTCAAGAGGAATTGAAGATCTCAGGAGTTTCTTTCTCCCCCTCATCGCTGTCTGTCTCTCTGAATCCTCTGATACTTTGCCCCGACTCTCTTGCCTAAACTTGAACTGTATTGGCCTCCCTGAATTATCAGCTCTGTCTCCACAATGCAGGGAACCCAGTGGGCTCTACGTGGGTTCCCTCTCCTTGCACTGTGGACTGGGAAGTTGTTCTAGGCAGTATGCTATGGCAATAGTAGGGCTGACCGAATTATTTTCCTTTTTTTCAGGGATCAGTGTCCTGCTGCCCATTGTCCAATGTCCAAACACAGTTGTTTCAAGGCTGGGCATGGTGGCTCACACCATAATCCCAGCACTTTGGGAAGCCATGGTGAGAGGACTGCTTGAGACCTCATATCTACAAAAAAAAAAAAAAAAAATTAGCCAGGTGTGGTGGTATGCACCTGTAGTCCCAGCTACTCTGAAGGCTGAGGCAGAAGGATTGACTTAGCCCAGGGGGTCGAGGCTGCAGTGAGCTTTACGCCACTATCCTCCTGCCTGGGCGACTGAGAGACTCTGACTCAAAAAAAATAAAAAATAAAAACAATTATTTTATATACTTTGTGTACTTCTTAGTCATTGAAAGTGGGAGGAGGAATGTGGTCCCTGCTATTCCAGCATGAGCAGATGCTGACGTCCTCTTGTTTGTCTGTCTCTTCACATCAGACAATTTCATAGGCCACAGGCCATCCTATGATTTGCCTGCCTTAGGATCATAGGTCTTCTCACCCTTCAGTCATCTGTAGCCAGCACACAATACAAAATGCTGCCCGGTCAGCAGAGGTTATGAAAAAACGGGTTGGTTTCCTTAGAAGAATCTGTGGCCATGGAAGATACTCTGGCCTACAGACATAGACCAACCCTTACTCAGGAGTCCTTCTTTGACTCACTAACTAGTGGGACTGAAAATATTTCTCTCTGAGGGTCAGGGAGGGGAAAAAAAAGGAAGTTTTGAAACTAGTCCAGGCTCGGCTGGGCTCGGTGACTCAGCCTGTAATCCCAGCACTTTGGGAGGCTGAGGCAAGTGCATTGCCTGAGCCCGTGGGTTTGAGACCCGCTCGGGCAACTTGGCAGACCTCGTCTCTACAATAAATCAAAAATTAGCCGGGCGTTGTAGCGCGCACCTGTAGCTCTGGCTACTTGGAAGGCTGAGGCGGAAGGATCACTGAAGCCCAGCAGGTTGATGTTGGGGTGGCCGTGAATGTGCCACTGCACTCCAGCCTGGGCAATGGAGTGAGACTCCAACTCAAAAAAAAAAAAAAGAAAGAAAAAGAAAAAGAAACTAGTCCAGGCTACAAGGCAAGATGCCTAATGGCCTTGCCAACTCAATGGGGCTAGAGGTGTCTAGCCTACCAAACCTTTGCCGTGCCCAACAGTGAGTCACAATGAAGCCTTCTGGGGTTTTGAAGCAAGGCCACATCTCAGCAGATAATTCTTCTTCTTCTTTTGAGTTGGGGTCTCTCTCGGTTGCCCAGGCTGGAGTGTAGTGGCACGCTCACGGCCACCACAACCTTGACCTGCTGGGTTCAGGCAATCCTTCCGCTTCAGTCTTCCAAGTAGTTGGAACTACAGGCATACGCCACCATGCACGCCCAGATAACTTTTTGATTTATTGTAGAGATGAGGTCTCCCCGAGTTGCCCAGGCTGGTCTTGAACCCCTGAGCTCAGGCAATCCGCTCTCCTCTGCCTCCCAAAGTGCTGGGATTGCAGGCATAAGCCACCACGCCTGGTCTTAATTATTCTTACTAGAGATATCTCCTACCTTGCTCCTGAAGTCTGGTATAAATATCTTGGATGAAAAGTCACCCTTCAACATGAACTGAGCATTGTTTAATCTGTCTCTCCTAAAAACTGGGCAGCCCATCAACTCTCCGTTATTCAGCAGACTCCAGATACTGAAGGCCTAGCACTTGCTAAAGTCTTTATGCCCTTCCACCCTCCATGTCAAGCGTGCTTTCCCTTGCCACACTGCCACCCGTCCTCAACCTGAACACGTGGCTGCGTGGGAGACAGCCCCCTACAATTACTTTAAAAGGGACAAAAAGACTTTAGCCAGGTTTGTGCATGGCCTGTGTGATATGCTGGTACCACTCAGCAGTGGACTGTCGAAGCATTATTACACTAAAAGCCCACAGAAAATTCCATTTTGAAGACGATCGCATAAAGGCAACATCGCCCCTCTGCCTTCTCGGGAACCATCAGGAGATATAGGACGAATGAGAAACAACAACACAAATTCCAACTGCTGCAAAACCATGAGCTAGCTAAAACTTCAAACCACAATCCAGGTGGAAGGGCTGCCAAAAGTAGTGGGGTTCTAGCAGAGGGTCACGTGGAAGGAGAGAGGCAAGACCACTGCTACTGCAGATCTTAAAATGAGCTGGGAAATATCTCTCTCAAGGGTGAGGGGCATGCTATGACGAGCAGAAGCCACTCTGGGTCTGTTTCAGGTGTTTGTCACAGCGGAATTCAGCAGGGCAAGTGGCAGCAGAAGCTTCCTGGACTTAGCTTAACTCTGAAAAGCAGGAGAGGTGGGGCTGGATGACCCTCAGACCAGCAAGCCACTGCATGAGGCTGTCCATCTCTGGAAAAGCAAGGTAGGGGAGGCACGTCACATTATACAAAGCTCAACAGGCCGGGCTCGGTGGCTCAGCCTGTAATCCCAGCACTTTGGGAGGCTGAGGTGAGTGGATGGCCTGAGCCCGCGGGTTCGAGACCCGCCTGGGCAACTTGGCGAGGCCTCATCTCTACGATAAAATCAAAAGTTAGCCGGGCGTGGTAGCGCACGCCTGTAGTTCCAGCTACTTTGGAAGGCTGAGGTGGAAGGATCGCCGGAGCCCAGCAGGTCGAGGCTGCAGTGGCTGAGAGCAGCCACTGCACTCCAGTCTGGGCGACAGAGTGAGACTCCAACTCAAAAAAAAAAAAAAAAAAAAAGCTCAACAAATACGTGAGGAGTTGGATGACCTCAGTAGCATAATTAATGAAGTAGATCTGATATTATCAAACACACCTTAATTTCAGGTACCTAGAGAAAATTCACAAAGGCTGACTGCATATTGGGCTGCAAAGAAAGCTTCACTTAATGCCAAAAAATAGATCTAGCACATATACTGTTATCTAGCCATTATGTAATTCGACCAGTACATTAGTATTAAAACTAAGAGGGAACTGGGTGTGGTGGCTCACGCCTGTAATCCCAGCACTTTAGGAGGCCAAGGCAAGAGGATTGCCTCAGCCCAGGGTTCAAGACCAGCCTGGGCAACTTAGCGAGACCTCATCTCTACAATAAATCAAAAAAATTAGCCAAGCGTGGTGGTGTGCATCTGTAGTTACAGCTACTTGGAAGGCTGAGGTGGAAGAATCACCTGAGCCCAGCAGGTAGAGGCTGCAGTAGCTGTGAGCATGCCACTGCACTCCAGCCTGGGTGACAGTGAGACTCTGGCTAAAAACAAAACAAAACAAAACAACAATAACAAAAAACTAAGTAGGGGATAACACCCCTAACATCTGAAAAAAAAATGGGTGATCCCTCTGCCTCAGCCTTCCAAGTAACTCGAACTACAAGTGTGCTAAATTTTTTGATTTATTGTAGAGATGAGGTCTCACCAAGTTGTCCAGGCTGATCTTGAACCCTTGGGCTTGGGCAATCCTCTCACCTCTGCTTCCCAAAGTGCTGGGATTATAGGCATGAGCCTTCGTGCCTGGCCTCGCCTGAAAAATTTTTGTTGTTCTCTTTTGAAAAAAAATTTTTTTTAAACAGAAGTCTCTCTATGTTGCCCAGGCTGTTCTCAAACTCCTGAGCTCAAAGGTTGCACCTGTTTCAGCCTCCCAAATGACTGGGACTACAGGAGCATGCCATCACGCCCGGCTTAAACAGAATAAAACAAGTCAAAACAGAAAAACCTCTTAAGTCATAAATAACTACAAATCAAAATGCAGCATATTTAGAACATAATAGTAAAAAGCACAGCATATCGGTATGCATGAGATGCAGCTAAAACAATGCTCATGTTTTTTGTCATAAATGAATAAACACAAAATTCCAGTAAAATAAGTAAGCATCCATCTCAAGAAATTAGAAAAAAGAAAAACAAAATAAACTTAAAAGAGGCATAAGAAATAAAGTAATAGGTGTAATCAAGTTGGGTGCTGTGGTTCACACCTATAGTCTCAGTTATTTGGGAGGCTAAGATGGGAGGATTGCTTGAGCCCAGGTTTCTGAGGCTACACTGAACTCTAGCCTGGGTGACACAGAAAAACCCTTCTCTTAAAAAAAAAAAAAAGATGAAATTAGAAATTACATTAAGTTAGGAAACAAGACCAGTAGAACTAATAACTAATAAATAACATGGGAATAAATTAATACTTCTTTAATATGATAAAATATATTTATGTTAACCCAAAAGTCAACATCAAGGTTTATGGGGAAATAAAGACACACTTCCATTAAAGGAATGAAACAGGGCCAGGTGCAGTGGCTCACATCTGTAATCCCCAGCACTTTAGGAGGTTGAGGTGGGAGGATTGCTTGAGTCCAGGAGTTTGAGACCGGCATGTGCAACATACTGATACCCTGTCTCTACATAAAAATAAATAAATAATTGGCCAGGTGTGGTGGCACGTGTCTATTGTCCCAGTTACTCCAGAGGCTGAGGCGGAAGGACTGCCTGAGTCCAGGAGGTCGAACTTTTGATGACCCATGATGGTGCTGCTGCATCCTGACCTGGGTAATAGAGTGAAACCGTAACTCAAAAAAATAAAAAAAATAAATAAATAGGCAACCTCCTTGGGTCCCCTCCCGCTGTGGGAGTCTTTCTGTCCTCTTAATAAATCCTCCTTTCTCAAAATAAAATATTAAATAAAATAAATACATAAATAAAAATAAAGGAATGAGAAAAGCTATCCACCATTATCTCACTTGTCCAACAAGTTAATTAGACAAGAGAAAGTAATTAGGGGTAGGAAAAAATCCAAAAAAGTTAAAAACGATCATTATTTGAAGATGATGTGATCTCTACTTGGAAAACAAAGAAAATCAACTGAACAAGTAGTATACACAGTAAGTGACTTCAGTAGGAGGGTGGATCTTATCCTGAGGGCTAACTAGGTCACCAGCATTCTCGGGACGTGTCAGAGGTCTGGTGAAGGTCAACTCTATCAGGTCCCTTCTGTCTTAGAGGGTGAGGTGATTTATACACTTTGGAAGAAACATTTATTTCACATTTGGGTTTTCTTTCCCTGCAAATTGTTCCTTGCAGTGTTTCATCATCCTTCAAATTACTGACTTTGCAAGCCTAGGGTAGTCCAGACAGAATTGTCTCCAACCAAGAAACTCACTTCTCAGTGAAAGAAATAAAACAGTTGGCCAGCCATAGGTCATTATCAAATTTCCCATCCACCAGAAGCCGCTGGACTTATAGAACAATGAAATGGTCTACAGAAAACAGATCCAACAGTATCCAGGAGACCACGCCTGTGAGGCTGGACCGTGCCCTCGCAGACAGAGATATGTGATCCCAACAGTGACTGAAAAACAGTGCCAATTATCCCTCCGCCTCAGTAGAGTGATCCAGAAACCAAGGGCTTTGATGGGAGCTGGTGGCTTTCACTATTTTCTCTCTAAAGATATGTGCTTTCCATCCCCCAAATCATTCATGCTCTGTGGATTTAACTGCCCCAGGGCAAAGGAACCCAGTAAAAGTTCCACCTGACCATTTGGGACTCCTCCTGCCACTATGGCAGTGGCAGAAAGGGTGTCCCCATTCTGGCTGTGCACTCCCTGTGAAGTGGAAATAGGGTTGTTACTCCCTGATATGACTTGGGTGGAGTAGAGATGGGAGGAGGATGAACTTCTTGGTTGCCCTCACACTACCACGCCCAGTGGCAAAAATGAGCAGAAAACGATCACCATCTTATTAACATTCTAATTTTTTCCCCTGTTACTGTTGGTGGTAGCTAAATTTACCAATTTGCTCAAGGTTTCAGGATGATAAGAAATAACCCTTGGATAATAAGAAATTATAGGAGAAATGGACAGCACTTGGAAATTATGAAGTCTGAAATTCAGAAGGAATATTTGAAGTGGACTGAAACGTCCATCTGCACACCTGGATGTGACTTGGTGTGGTCTTCTTTTGGGCGTGTTGAAATGTATTTGTGGCTGTGATAGCTGGACACATTGGGGTGTCCAGAGCTTACTTCTGGGCGCTCTTCTGTTCTCTGTCTATACTCCGCATCTGAGTAACCTCATCCAGTCCCATGGCTCTAAGTAACTCCTATGTACTGATGACTCCTAAACCTATATTTCCAGCTCTGGCCTCACCCGGAAATCCACACAATACCTCCACTTGCCTACTTGATCAACCCCTTTGAGGTCTCACAAGGGTCTCAGGTCAACATGTCCAAGGCAGAGCTACTGATTGCTGGCTATCAGCATTCCCTCGCCTGCTCTTCCTTCCGTCTCCCCTTTTGCAATCAATGACACCATGAGCCACCCAAAAATCTAGAGCTCCCTCTCCAATATGGTAGTCTCTAACCACACATGGCTATTTACATTTAAATGAAATAAAAATGTCAGTTTCTGTTTCACTAGTTACATTTGATTGATTGATTGATTAATTTGTTCGGGGTCTCACTCTGTTACCCAGGCTGGAGTGCAGTGACACGATCACGACTCACCGCAGCCTCCAACTCCTGAGTTCAAGCAATCCTCCTGTGTCAGCCTCCTGAGTAGCTGAGATTACAGGTGCATGCCACCACACTCAGTTAATTTTTTGTAGAGACGAGGTCTTGCTACATTGCCCAGGACTTAAGCAATTCTCCCATCTTGTCCTCCCAAGCAGCTGGGACTGCAGGTATATGCCACCACATCCAGCTCTAGCCATATTTCACGTGCTCAACAGCCATGTGGGGGTAGCTACCATACTGTGTGCTCAGATACCTAAAATTTCCATCAACACAGAAAGTTCTATTGGACAGGACTTCTCTAAAGAGGTTGCCATTGGGTCGTCCTTCCTTCACTCCCACAAGCCCCGTGGATTTTTCCTCCAAAACATTCCCTGAATCAATCCCCTCCTCTCCAACAGACTTATGGCGTACTTTTCTAGTCACCATCACCTTTTACCTGGACTGCTGAAAGCGTTTATTAATTGCCCTAGTTCTGGTCTTCCCATCTATAACCATTTCTCCTATAGTGGACAGAATGAATTTTTTTCCCCAAAACTGAAAATCAGACTGTATTTTGCCCCTGCTACCAACCTCCTTACAGCTTCTGTGACAGCAACTATGTTTTATCCTAATGGTCTTTCTTCCCTCCTACACCAGCAACAGAATCTCTGAAGTTTAGATGAGCACGTGAAAGGCCAACATAAAGAAGACATTTTCAGAGTCCCTCCTTGCACACGAGTGTGGTCATATGACTAAGTTTTGGCCAGTGAGATGAGAACAAGCGCGATTGTGTGCAATTTCCTGGCATGTCCTTAAGAAGAGTCGGCTCTTCCTGCTGCCTTAACGGGCACGATGGCTGAAGCTTGGCTAGACCGTGAGGTATTGGGAGTGCAGGTAATGCACTACGGAGAAACAAGACAGAAGGAGCCTGGGTCCTTGACAAAGTTTGGGGTTTTCCATCACAATGGGACCTAATCTAACCGACGTCGCTTCCCATCACACAGGAAGAAAATCCAGGCTCCTTACCAGAGTCTGAAAGGTGCTGTGACCTGGTCCCGCTCTAGTATACTCTCCTCTTTCCCTTCACTCCCCATGCTCCAGCCACTCCAGCTCTCTTTGTTGCTGCTTCAACACACCACGCCTCTCCTCGCTTTAAGTCTTCTGCACTTGCTGCTCTCTCTACCTGGGATGCTTCGCAGGCCTCCTCATGACCGACGTCTTTCTGTTCTTTGGGTCGGCTGAAATGTCATCACTGTTTCCAAAACGGTTCCCCTGACCAACGCAACCGAAGTACCCAACAAGTGATTCCATGTGCCAAGACACGTCAGAGGACTGATCACTAACGGATCATTCTTTAGCCGTTTACCGTCTGCTGCCTCCGACGAGCACGTAAGCGCCACAGGGACAGAGCTTTGTGTTCGATTCGTTCACTGCTGTATTCCCAGTGCCTAGAAAGCGCCTGAAACCTGGACGAGAGTAGAGGTTTGTAAATAAATGACCACATACTGTTCCACCTAGCGTGGAGCTTGACGGCGTGGTTTCTGAAGTCAGAAGGCCCAGACCGGACTCCTGGGCCACCTACCCGCGGTGGGATCCGCTGCAAGTCGGCTAGCCCGGGACTGCGTGAACGAGGGATTCCACCTACGGCATCGGTAGGAGTGAATGCAATGGCCTCTGTAAAGCACTTCCTTGGCTTCGCAGCTCGGGGTGTAGAGCACCGACCTGGTAAAGCACTCCCACTCCCTCTCCCCCGGTTTTCCGAGGGCGGCCTTCCTCCCCCTGCCCCCAGCCCCTCACACGGCTGCTTCTCTGCGCTCTGCGTGCCACTCCGCGCAGGCCAGCATAAGCCTTTGAAATTTGGCGGCAACGAACGTCGTCCGTCGGGAGAACCGGAACTGCGCAAGCGCGGGACGCCTCCCGGCCGCGAGTGCTAACTTGGCAGCCCTGAAGACCAATCAGAGTCGGCGGCGGAGCCCGCGTGCCGCGGACCCGCCAATCGGAACCGGGAGGCGGGCCGCCGGGGAGGCCGGGGCGCGAGGGGGCGGGGACAAGGAGAGGGCACGCACCGTTCTCGCCGCCGCCCGCCAATGGGAGAGGCCGGAGGCCCGGAGGCGGTGGGGCGTGGCCTCGGGGGCGCCCGCCACCGGAGGCCGTTCCGGGCCGGGCCAATCAGAGCGAGGAGGCGGGAGGGGGCGAGCC
>NW_007080035.1:23713-25548 GCF_000164805.1 Carlito syrichta | reverse complement strand
CGTGCGGAGGACTGAAGGGGACGGGACGCGGTGGGGCGGCGGGGCTCGAAGGGCCCGAGAATGGCAAGCACCTTGAAGCGGAGCTTCACGTGGGGGGGAAGCAGAGGGGAAAGAGGTGGGGGGGGCTGGCCTCCAGGCCACAGAGTTCCTTCCTGCTGGCCTGTGTCCCCGCCGGCGTGTGAGAGGCAGAAACCGATTGAGAGCGGGTAAATGAAGCCAGGGTGACACACAGAGGCGGTGGCAGCTAAGGGGCCGTGGTCCGGGCTTCAGGTGCAGATCCTAATCTCGCAGGGCTTCGGAATGCTACCCCGAGGGCAGACTTCGTACGAAATCGAAGCCGAGCTAGCCAGTGTGTCAGTCACCCTGGTACAGAGCTTAGCGTTTTCAAATCTTGGGGCTGGACGAGCCATCCTTAAGTTTAATCGTTTACGCCTGTATGCTCCTCGTTGCCAAGGCCGGATCCTGGTGGTAGCCTCCAATAAACTCACTCTAGATTTGGGGGGAGGGGGGCTTGGTCGTATAACCTGCACCGCTACGCTTGGCACTGGCACTGTGTTGGGTCGTGCCAGAGCTAACTGGGAGTTACAGTTCCAGCCCAGATTTCTGGTTATACAGTAATGCCCCTCCAATTTCCCCCTCCCTGATTTAGTGAATTATTTGGTTAGACACATGATCAACATCTGATACCAGGCCTGGATCTCTGTTTTTTATAAGTTGGTTAAGGGATTTATTTTTTCTTTTTTTTTTTTCATATTATTTTAAGACACTTTTTTTGTTTTGTTTTTTAGCAAGGAAAGCTCTTCTTGTTCTGATACCTTTTAGGAGCGAGCAGTACTGTTTGTGTGTGACAGATTGGCGAGCAGAAGTAAAGAGAGGTTTAGTAACTTATCCAATGCCAAATGTGGGTTGCTGTTCAGCATTTGTTGTCTGATATTGGTTATGGTCATGGCAGGCCAGAAACGAGGATTCAGTTCTCCTAAGATAAAGTTTGGAATTATTTCTCTACTTGGTTTTTATCTCCTTTGCCAAACTTCTCTCTGTTTTGACCCACCTCACTTGTGAGTTGTGAGGATGAACTTGCCTTTGGTCTCAGTAAAAGCCATTGTGGCTCTTGGGATAATGACTTAGAACCCAAACAGGAATGTTTTGTAACTTGAGGTAGACTCAAATGAAGCAAGAGGATAGAGACTTGAGACTGGGACAAGTACTGTGAGGAGAGACGGAGCAAAGTTTAGGAGTATTCTAGCATAAAATAGAAAGAAAAAGAGCAGATTCCTGAAGATCCTGTTATGAAAAGGAATATCTGATTAGAGTCTGGAGAGAACTCAAGGGAAGCTGAAGGATAAAATTGATGGTCTCTCAGAGTCAGGTCCTAGGAAGAAAATCTTGGAAACAGTGTTGATTCATTAGAGGTGATGGCATGAAAGAAAAGTGAATAAATGGGAAGTGCTGACATTGTTTTCATTATTTTCTAGATATTTGCTTAAAGTATCCCACAGATAACATTTCCCTTCTTTCATGAACGTCCCTCAATCAGGACAAAGGAAAGGCTAAGGGATCTGGGACACATTAAAAACCTGGGTTGTTTTTTTTTTTTTTTTTGCTGGAAAAGTGAACTCCTTAAATATCAATGCACACTTTGCAGAATCTTTTCACATTTCCCTGTGGTCACTATTGTTGATCTCATTAATGAAAAGTCAGATACCTGTGATCTACGCATACGCTGGATAAAGGTGAGTATGGCCTAAAGATCAGTTAGGGTTTTTTTGTTTGTTTTTTGTTTTTTGTTTTTGAGTTGGAGTCTCACTCTGTCGCTCAGACTGGAGTGCAGTGGC
>NW_007080035.1:0-23596 GCF_000164805.1 Carlito syrichta | reverse complement strand
CAATCCACTCACCTCGGCCTCCCAAAGTTCTGGGATTACAGGCTGAGCCACCGAGCCCAGTAGATCAATTAGTTTAATGGAAAAGTATTCCTGGCGGGGCTCAGTGTCTCAGCCTGTGATCCCAGCACTTTGGGAGGCTGAAGTGAGTGGATTGCCTGTGCCTGCGGGTTCGAGACCAGCCCAGGCAACTTGGTGAGACCCCCCCATCACTACAATAAATCAAAAATTAGCTGGGCGTGGTAGTATTCACCTGTAGTTCTGGCTACTTGGAAGGTTGAGGAGGAAGGATCACCGGGGCCCCGCAGGTCGATGCTGGGGTGGCTGCGAGCATGCCACTGCACTCCAGCCTGGGCGACAGAGTGAGACTCCAACTCAAAAAACTAAAAAGAAAAAGAAAAGTTCCCCCAAGAGGCCTGGCTTTGTATGAGGATGTATGTACCTCACTGGGTAGAGGCTTAAGTTTCCATGGGACCACGTAGGAGGAATCCACCAGCTACTTTTTAGTTTCAAGAAATCCTAAAAACATTTTTGCTTAGTATTTTGGTAAAGCATTGTGGGACACAGTCAGTGAGTGACACTTGACGTGGTAGTCTGTAGGGAACGTATTTTGGTGGTTGGGAAATGAGAAGTTAGGCCAACCCTTTGTTAGCAGGAAATGAGGGGAGAGTGAAAGATCAAGGTGCTGGGTTAGTACGTGAAGCTAGACTGAAGGCATGTTGAGAAAAGGAGGGGAACATCAGGTGGAACTCTGAGAAATTGGAGTTTCCCTATAATTAGCATGTACAAGGGCACAGCATATAAACCTTTTAAGGGGGTCTCATCAAGGCATTGCCTGTGTTCTTTTGGTGTGCTGTGTGAAGGGCTGGAGGCTGGCAGGTGGACCACAGACAGAACATGAGTCAGGGGATGCTTATTTCTGAAGATACGGCTCCATGGTGGCAGGGAGACCAACTAACGTCTTAAATGCACATGGTTGGTTGCCCGTGGAGTAGGAGTTTGTGGTCTCGGAAGTGAACATTGTGGCAGGCCAAGTTTGCACATAGATTGGCTCAGTTGACAAATACTCATTGAGTGTCTATCAAGCCCTAGACACTATTTTAGGCACTAGAGGCAGGGTGACAACAAAGTCCCCATCCTCATGTAGCTTGCATGCTAGTGGAGGCCATGGACGATGAATAAATAATTCTGGCTGGGTGCAGTGGCTCACTCCTGTAATCCTAGCACTTTGGAAGGCCAAAGTGGGAGGATCACTTGAGGCCAGGAGTTTGAGACCAGCCTGGGTCTCAGTGCGATCCCCTTTCTACAGAAAAATTTAAAAATTAATTGAGCATGGTAGTGCATGCCTGTAGTCCTTGCCTGTAGTCCTAGCTACTTGGGAGGCTGAGGTGGGAGGATCACTTGAGCCCAGGAATTCAGGACTGCAGTAAGCTGTGATCGTGCCGCTACACTTCAACCTGGGCTACAGAACAAAACGCTGACTTAAATAAATGCATAAAATCAATACATTAAAAAATACATAAAATTAAAAATCAATACATAAAATAAATACAAAAAATACAATTGTAGGTAGAAGTCAGAGCTATAAAATAAAATAAATTTCAGTGTGAATTAGAGAGTGATGGGAGCTCTTACTGAGGTATGATATAAAGAGAAGAAGTATTCTTTGTTAAAATGAAGAGGATATTTAGGAGGAAAATTGAAACACCATGCTTAGCACCATAGCCCGAGAAAGGAGACTGCAGAATGCCTTTATTTGAAAGGCCAGTTTTCTGTTCACTGTGTTACAAATATGTCTACCTCTTAAGGGGATGGAGTCTTCTGAGGGCAGTGAGCAGAATTTCAAGAGTTCCCAGCTGGCTGGATTGGCTGATGTAGCAAAGTTGACTGTTCAAGCCAAAGTTGGATTTCCTAAGTTCAGAAGAAAAACACACATTTTAATATTGGTGGGTGGGTATGACTATGCCTGCCTTCCTGCATGGATGAGCTCATTCTTGCTCTCTCTTTTTTAATGAGAAATATTTTCTCAGCTGTAGCAGAAACCTACAGTGTTGGTGTGAGGGCTTAAGAGAGAGGCTGCTAGTTTCTTCTGTTTCTAAATTTACATACATACCGCCACAATTGTAGGTCCCACATTTGACCTAGTTTAATTCATTTGGTTTTCTTCCAGTACCTAATTTCCTTAGCCTAGATATGGATCTGTTCAATTTCCCCAACATACACATATGCTTGTTTGTTTAGTTATATTTCTAACTCTTCGACTGGAGAATGAATCTGCCATTTGAAGCTTAAGATGGGACAAAAATTTGCTGCTAAAAAGCATCTCTTTCCAGAGCAGTGCCTTAAATGTTTTTTCTCGTTCTGGTTTTCCTCGATGCTTCTTTGAATAAACCACTGTTCCTCAGAAATAAAATGGATGTTGAGGCTCAAGATCTCATTGACATCAGGGATGGACACAAACTTTGACACCCAATTTTTTCAGCAAAACTTGGCATATTTTCTTGACCTGGCTGTTTGGGTCTGTCCTTTAATCCGTTGTCCTTCAGGTCTCAGTAATTGATACTTGTCTTTTCTGCTTCTGCCCAACTTTACTGTGGCGATGGGAGTTGGGCAGAATTAAGTTGGACAGACCTCGGAGCGGGGTGTCAAGAGATGTGCCTGACAGCTCTTTATTTGTGACAAGTTCCTGTGCTACCTATGCCTGTTTTTCCTCTCTGGCTTGCTAGTAGTGGTTCCTAGTTGAAGCATTTTTATCTCCATGGAAGGAAAGGTATAGTATGTTGTCAATAATTTAGTACTTTTCCATCTATCTGGGTTGAAGAGGTACCTGTGTACCTTGTCCCTGTCTTAGTCCCATCCCTCTGTCCCTTCCTCCTGTACCTTGCATATTCTCCTCTGCTGGGTAGAGTTGGCATAATCTCATTAAAGTACAGATTTAGGCCCATGAAGCGCCCATGAACCACTTGAAAAGCTTCTAAGGAGGTAATAAATTATATGCTAAGGAGATGAGAAGAAGGCAGGAAGAAATATGTAAAAAGAATTGAGATTAAGCCTAAAGAGGAGGGCAGCTGGTGATGCTGTTAGGATCTCTGCCTGGCTCCAATTAAGAGGACAGCTGTTGATTATTGCTACTGAGGAAAAACAAAGGAAATGGGTTGAAGCAGAATTTAGATTAGGAAGAGATTCCCTACAGTTAGTGAAACTGACCGAAGAGCAGGGTAGTAGGGAAACCTTTCTATTAGAGACTTCTGAAGGTTCCTAACAGGGACTCTTAATGGTGATGTTTGAATCCACGACAAGCGCTAAACTAGTTTAGAAGAGGAATCCCAGAGCAGAGAAACACAGTCGGGTGTATAAATTTGAACACATTTTCAGAGGCAAGGAATTCCCAAGTCCAAATTTGGCACAAATAAAAGAACTTGAGTGCTGGGTGGAACTGGTTTTTTTCCATTGTTGACCTGGTAGAATCTTTTTATCTGAGCAGTTAAGCAGGTTTGATGCTTTTATAAAGCAAGATAGAAGCAAAACCCTGGGCCAGCTTGAGGATGATGACCACAGAAAAACAAAAGGTGTGGTGTTTGTGGAAATAGTATGCCTTTTTTTTTTTTTTTTTGAGTTGGAGTCTCACTCTGTCGCCCAAGGCTGGAGTGCAGTGGCACGCTCACGGCCACTGCAACCTCTACCTGCTGGGCTCAGGCGATCCTTCCGTCTCAGCCTTCCAAGTAACTGGAACTATAGGCACATGCTACCACACCAGGCTAATTTTTTGATTTATTGTCAAGACAAGGTCTCACCAATTGCCTGGGCTGATCTCGAATCCCTGGGCTCAGGCAATCCTCTTGTGTCGGCCCTCCAAAGTGCTGGGATGACAGGTGTGAGCTACCATGTCCCGCGGAAATAGTATGCTTAATGGAATCAAAAGGGAAAAGGCAGAGGGGAAACGGAGATTTGGACAGGCTTTAGACTTCTACACATCCAAGTGGCTTCACTTGCCAAATAAGTCAGAGTACTTCAAGTGCCCTTTAGGTGCTCTGTGGAAAAGAAACTGAAGTGCAGAAAGGCAACATGACTGATGGAGGCCTGAGTCCTCATAATGTACTTGCTTCCAACTGGAAAAAGCCCTATGTGGGGAAAATTTATCTCTGTACTTCCCTACCAATTTCTGGTTAGAAAAAACAGAATGGTCCGGGCTCGGTGGCTCAGCCTGTCGTCTCAGCACTTTGGGAGGCCGAGGCGAGTGGATTGCCTGAGCCCACGGGTTCAAGACCAGCCTGGGCAACTTGGCGAGACCTCGTCTCTACAATAAATCAAAAATTAACTGGGCGTGGTAGCGCGCGCCTATAGTTCCAGCTACTTGGAAGGCTGAGGTGGAAGGATCGCTGGGGCCCAGCAGGTCAACACTGGGATGGCCATGAGCATGCGTGTCACTGCACCCCAGCCTGGGTGAAGGAGTGAGACTCTAACTCAAAAAAAAAAAGAAATAACAGAATGGATTTGTTGTGATAACTGAAAGGAAGTGTCTCCTTCTCTTCTTTTGGGAAGAACTTGAGAATTATGTTGGGAAGCTGGGTGCAAGTTGGAAAGTTGGGTTTGTGTAATTCCAGGCCAGTGACTCACATTTGGCCCACTGCACGACCTTTTTATGTACCCAGTAAAATGCAGTACACCTACGACCACATGATTTCAGCTACTGAGAGGAGAGGGGCTCTCGTTTCTAACTTGCTTCTCTCAGCCAGTGGTGGCCTCTCTGTGATTCAGAAAGAAATACTCTGACTCATAGGCCATGTAACTAGGCCTTCTTCCTGGGCTGCAGAGTATTGTCTTGTAGAGAGCTCTCCCTGCCCCCAAACTGTGATTCTGGTTATACATAATCCAGTCTACAGACATCAAGGTCAGAGCAATGCTTTTTGTACTGTACTGTGCTGTGGAAACATCCTGTTCCACCAGATTCATTTGGCCCAAAGCTCCTAAATCATTTCTTAATTTCTCTGCCTTCCCATCCTATCAACCTCCCACCCTCAGCGCGCGCACACACACACACACACACACACACACACACACACACGCACACACCCCTTACAGTCCATGCTAAGCCATAAGACGTTCTGTTGTTCTAATCATCCCCCTTGATTGATGCCCGGGTTGAGTCCTGCTCCTCCCCCCACAAGGAAGCACACCTCCCTGTTTACACTCTGCTAACAGTTCCTGGTTGTCCTTTCAGGAAATGTCAATGACCTTTTAGTGATAGGCTTAGAATCTGTTTTTCTAGTGTAAATATAATGTTTTACCTTTCCCGTGACCATTTCTCTTCCTGCTACATCCTGGAGTCACAGTCTCCCCTGATCAGTGCCTGACGGAATAGTGCCTGACTGCATTGCGACGTGCCCTTGTCCAGGCTTCCTCGATTCCTCTTCTTTTTTTTTTGAGTTGGAGTTCCACTCTGTCGCCCAGACTGGAGTGCAGTGGCCGCTCCCGGCCACCGCAGCCTCGACCTCCTGGGCTCCGGCGATCCTTCCACCTCCGCCTTCCGAGTAGCTGGAACTACAGGCGCGCGCTACCATGCCCGGCCAATTTTTGATTTATTGTAGAGATGAGGTCTCGCCAAGTTGCCCAGGCGGGTCTCAAACCCGCAGGCTCAGGCAATCCACCCACCTCAGCCTCCCAAAGGGTGGGATTACAGGCTGAGCCACGGAGCCCGGCCCTCAATTCTTCTTGATAGAGGACTAGGTCCCATCATTTTTCTATCCCCCAAGTGCCTAAATGCCTTGCATTTTAACAAAGTGAATTTTTTTGGTAGGAGCTAAAGAGGAGGACTTCTGAGATCACAGGGACAGTGAGATCTGGATAAATCTCAGGAAGGACTACCTTTCTGAGGGAGAAGGGCCTAGAGGCTCAGGTGAGAAAGAGCAAGGGAGAGAGTATACGAGCAGGCTGCTAAAATCAAAAGCAAAACTAAACCAAGCCATTAGTAAGAGAGGCATTAGGGAGAAAACTAGACTGTCTCTGAAATGTGATCGGAAGAGTCTTCAGGGCAGATCAAGTTTAAGAGCTGTTGTTTGATGTGTGGCAACAAAGCCTTCTTTTGGTTTTCCCTTCACTTGCCTTTCCTTGGAGCATCGGTCCTCTTTGATACTGCTTGTTTTTACGAGGCTATTTTGAGACCTTTTACTTAAACTCTAGCAGCAGAAGGGCTGGAAATAACCTGAACTGTAGCCTCCAGTGTCCTGTCCTTTGCTAGAATCCCAGGAGTAATTTTTCATCCAAAAGGCAGCTGTCCTTTGCTATTCACCCTGTACTGTGTCCCCCTACTCCCTGCCCCACTGCCTTTGTTTGCACTCGCACCTACCCTGCCATTCTCCCAGACTTGGCAGGAGCACCTTTATTCTGTATGCACCTGTAAGCATGAATGTGTTTCCTTCACTTGATTGTGAATTTTTAGGATTTCTATTTGGTAAACTTTCTCTCTTTTTCCCCTTCGCTTTCCTGAGGACATCAGCCAGGATACTGTTTATTCTAGATTTGCTTTTATTTTAATGACTTGATTTGTCCATTTTTCCCCCACAAGATCAAATGTCTGAGGAGGTCTCATCAGTTTAGACTGTCTTTTTCTTCTGGTCCCAGGGTCTAGTACATTTGTTTTGGTTTGGCCAGTTTTGTTTTAATCCAATGAGGGCAGTAGGTCTAAAGCAGAGTCAGACTTAAGGTGCAAAGAAAGAGGAACCTGTGAAGCCCTACCTGGCTTAGCCCCAAGTTTCCCATTCGAACACTGCAGAGACCAGTTGAGTGTAGGCAAGGAGGCCTTCTTTTCTTCTGGAATCTCCACAGGGTTTCTGTAGGCAGAACTGAACTCCCAGGGAGTTAATAGAACGAACAGAGCAGGCACAAAAGCGTTGCTACAGGATAAATATTCCTGGCCCATGCCAGTCTTGTGTTTCATAGTTGAACTTGACTTCTTCCTGCTTTATTGAAAGATCTAGATATAGGAAAGTCAAATATTTCTTCTGCCAGAGATGGCTTCCTGAAGGAGAGACACTCTCTTCATCCTAACACCACTCCACCCTTCTGGGCCACTACTCCACAAGAGTGGGGCAGCCGGCCTAGCGACTGTTTTTTTTGTCACCAAATCCTGTCTTTGTTAACATTATCAGGAGAGTCATAGGCCTTCGTTTTGGCCTTCTCTTATGTTTAAGGGATTTGTGTTCTTTTGGGCTCTGGGACATTGGAGGTTCTGCAGGTCTAAAACCATGATAAAACAGGAAATGGGAAGGGGTCATAAGTCTAAGTTCTCAGAGATGCCTCTTCAGCCCTGCAGACTGAACACTGACACTGTTGGGAGCTGAGCCAGGCTAGGGGAGGCTTCTGGATGGGCAGGCTCTGTTTTCCCTCTCCAGAATGACTGGGCTCACAGTATGTTCCTGACTCGCTCTTTCCTGTCTCTTGTTAGAAGCCTCCACCACATCCTTGCTTTCCTTCTTTCTTGGAATTAGGAATTAGCTTCAGGTGGGGGTTCACATGGTCTTAGCTTGTGTGCTGTAGCTTTATCCTTTCTCCCTCCTCCTCCTCCTATAGACAGCATGCAGTACTAACTGTACTATACTTCTCTTTCCATTTCTCTCCCACAGGAGAGGGCTGAACCCCCCTCATCGCGTCAAGTCCATCTCCATGACAACTTTCACTGAGCCTGAGGTGGTATTCCTACAGTCTCGTGGAAATGAGGTGAGCTGCCCCTGATGGAATCGCTTAGAAGGTTGTAGCTGCCCTATCTGTAGACAGAACTTTACCTCGGGATTATAGAGAAACCCTACAGTTTTCTTTTAATTTTTCAGTATGTAAGATTTCTTACCTTAGGTATATTTGCCGAATTTTAGTTTTGTATAACTAAGATGATGTTTTGTCTAGGCCCTTTTTGAGGAATCAAGGGAAGTAGCATGTCTCAAGGGGTAGCCCATGGGCACTGGAGGGGGAAAATGGTTAGAGTTCCAGTTGGTGAGTATTCAGCGTTGACTGGGCCAGCCCCTCTGGAGCCAGCTCTATTGATTTGAGCCTTGGCAACTTGGATCTAAGTCCATGACATTTACTGGAAAGTGACTTAAACCACTTCCCCAGGTAAACCTGCTGATTAGAAATTGCCATCCTTTGTGTTAGCGGTACTCCAAGATTATGGGTGGTTGGGTTCCTGAGAGGGTGCCATCAGGGCGTCTGGGGGATGTCCTGGAAGCCAGAACTCTGAAAATTGACCTGGACCCTATCCTCATCCAAATTTACTTCTCCATAATTCTCATGGTCCTCTATTTTCCTTTTTCTTTCTTTCTTTCTTTTTTTTTTTTTTTTTTGAGTTGGAGTCTCACTCTGTGGCCCAGACTGGAGTGCAGTGGCACACTCCCGGCCACCACAGCCTCGACCTGCTGGGCTCCGGCAATCCATCCGCCTCAGCTTTCCAACTAGCTGGAACTACAGGTGCACACTACCATACCCGGCTAATTTTTTTTTATTTATTGTAGAGGCGAGGTCTCGCCAAGTTGCCCGGGTGGGTCTTGAACCTGCGGACTCAGGCAATCCACTTGCCTTGGCCTCTCAAAGTGCTGGGCTTACAGGCTGAGCCACCAACCCGGCCATATTTTCCTTTATCAATACGTGCTATAAGATGTGATTGTAAATTTGGTTTTGTTTATCTATGGCATGACCTCCTCGTTAGATTCTAAACTCTGTGAGGACAGGGATTGTGTCTATTTTGCCAGGTATCCCCAGATCCTAGCACTGTGTCCTTGCTCAGTAGATCATTACTGATGAATCAATAGGGAGTGAAAGTGGTATCTTGCACATTCCATGCTTTGTGCTCTGACTCCTCTGTCTCCTGACGTCATTCTTCTAGGTTTGCAGGAAGATTTGGCTGGGTCTGTTTGATGCTCGGACATCCTTAGTACCAGATTCCAGGGATCCTCAGAAGGTGAAGGAGTTTCTCCAGGAAAAATATGAGAAGAAGAGATGGTAAGGAGTAGGAAAGAGGTTGCTATGGAAACATGTTCAACACATCCTTTATCTGACAGTCCAGCTTCCAGAGCTGAATTTGGGCTTTCTCACAAAGGCTAGGCTTGGGTTGATCTTCTGCTCAGATTCAGTTAGGGCTAAATTCTGACTTCAAAATAATAAATCCGCATGAAAGGACAACTTGTTGTCAGTCACTAACCCTGCGAATTTGATGTACTCTCTTTTGGGGAGACAGTAGGCTGATTGGAGTGGGGAGGTAGGCCTGCAGGAGTTCATTTTTGTAGCTCAGCTGACCTTGACTATGGGGAGAGGTGGCTGGAAGCATGCATCCCATAGCTTTATTCTTTAACCCACCGTTTGTGATTTATATGTATGGTCTGTCCTTCGTATGCACAAGTTCTGCATCCATAGATTCAATCATCCTCAGATTAAAAATACTTGGGGAGCAAAAAAATAAAAACATTACAGCAAGAAAAATTAAACAATGCAGTATTTGCATAGCATTTACAGTGTATTGAGTATTATAAGTACTCTAGAATTGATTCAAAGTATACAGGAAGATGTGCATAGGTTATATGCAAATACTTCACCATTTTATATCAAGGACTTGAGCATACTCTGATTATGGAATTCAGGGGTTGAGGGAGAATCCCGGAACCAACACCCCAAAGATACCAAGAGACAACTGTAATCTGTTCTGATGAAAAAACCAGCATCTCTGTTCTCCCTTGCCTTTTCTCTCTGCAGTGGTACTTCCTATTGTTTGGTATCTGGGGTGTCCATGTTTTGGGGAGTGACTGTAAGACGAAGAGAATGCAGAGACAGGGAGACTGGCACGGATAAGGGCACATTTTGAGGTCCCGTCTAGGATGGCCTCAGCATTAAGATGATACTTCCAGAGCAGGGACTACACAGACTGTGGTGGAAGGGCATTTTATCAGAAGTGGCAGCAGCCGGCAGGACAGAGGTATAGATGGTGAGCACCTAGAGGATGAGGTGGCAGGTGGCTTTTCTATGGGGCTGGAAAGGAGGAATTGGAAGAACAACCCAGGAAATAAAAACCGGGACCTTGAGTAGGAAGTTGGAAAATGGCATCTGCCTGTCAACATTCTAGTATGTGTTATTACTTGAAACTGAGATGATTTGAGGTGTCAAAAAGGAGCGAGAAAGGAAAATAAACACAAGCCAAAGCAAACTGAACATTCCTGCCTTAAAAAATGGGCATCAGCCGGGCTCGGTGGTTCAGCCTGTAATCCCAGCACTTTGGGAGGCCGAGGTGAGTGGATTGCCTGAGCCCGCGGGTTCGAGACCCGCCTGGGCAACTTGACAAGACCTCATCTCTACAATAAATCAAAAAATCAGCTGGGCGTGGTAGCACGTGCCTGTAGTTCCAGCTACTCGGAAGGCTGAGGCGGAGGGATCGCCGGATCCCAGCAGGTCGAGGCTGTGGTGGCCGGGAGCGGCCATTGCACTCCAGTCTGGGTGACAGAGTGAGACTCCAACTCAAAAAAATAAAAAATAAGATGCTCAAGGGGATGCCCAGGATAGGCAGAACTTTGCTAAATTCCTTTCAAAAAAGGGAATTAGTAGAGAAAAAATGAGAAAGGACTTAGACTTCTGTAATCTGTGTTTTTCCGAGCACCTAAGTTGAGCACGGTCCAAGGTTTCGTCCCTTTCTTTATAGCCTGACTATTCTTTCTCAAAGGTATGTACCCCCAGACCAAGTTAAGGGGCCTGTTTATGCCAAAGGCAGTGCCTCCACCCCTGCCCAGGGCTCCATCCCAGAAGGAAAGCCCTTGCGGACACTTCTGGGTGATCCTGTGCCATCTCTCTCAACTGCTGCCCCCACCTCAAGTCAGGTAATTCTCATCTGCCTTTCATGTTTATGCTGAGATTTGGGAGACAGGTGTCAGTTTTCTAAATCAGATTCCCTGGACTTAGGAGAAAACAGTAAAGGAGGTGTGAGTTGGTTCTCAGCCTTGCTGTTATCTCTATCTTGCATTTATTACCTCTGGACCGCATATCGTTTGAAAAACAGAAGCCAACAGTAAGTGATATTTAGAGAAGTCAGAGTACCAACTCCAAACCTGACTATTCCCTCTAAGGAAACACAGAAGGGAGCAGGACACTGCATCCAATACCTGGAAAGATGAGCTCCAGGGCACTGTAGGGCAACATTCCTGCATGTCTCGGGGTTACCTTAGCTCATACCCTCCAAAACATGTGGCTCTGGGAAGATGAGGAGGATGTGAGACATGAGAGGGACCGTGGCCACCTCTGCCCAGGAAGCTTCTCAGTTACGGAAGCTACTCCCTGTCTTCTCTCTCCACCTGCCTCCCTGGGGGCAGCCCGGGGAGCCATGGAGGGGCCTGGATCGTGTCTGAGATGCTGAGCACTGTGTGCGATTCCTTCTCTCCCAAGTCTGTCAGTCAGTCTCAGGCGAGGACGTCCCAGGCGCGGAGCTCTCAGCCACCTCCCCATCCCGTCAAGAAAGCCAGTACTGACCTGCTGGCTGACATCGGCGGAGACCCCTTTGCTGCTCCCCAAGTGGCACCAGCTTTTGCTGCATTCCCAGCCTTCGGGGGTAAGTGGAACTCGGGGTGAAAACCTCCCTGCAATGTATGCACTTACAACACAAGAAAGCAATCCCTTAGGGTGACCAAGTTCCCCATGGCTCCAGATCATCTTCAGACACGATGGTCTTTCTGAGGCCACAGGCTGGGAGGATTGGTGTCCAATAAGCCTGGCTGGGATTTTGTTTGACTGTAAAGCATTCCAGTTGGGGGCTGCTAGCACTTCCTCTTGGAACACTGGAAATAGCCTTTTTTTTGAGTTGAAGTCTTACTCTGTCATCCAGGCTGGAGTGCAGTGGCTGCCCCCGGCCACTGCAACCTCAACCTGCTGGGCTCCGGCGATCCTTCCGCCTCAGCCTTCCAAGTAGCTGGAACTACAGGCGCGCGCTGCCACACCTGGCTAATTTTTGATTTATTGTAGAGATGAGGTCTCGCCAAGTTGCCCAGGCGGGTCTTGAACCTGCGGGCTCAGGCAATCCACTCACCTTGGCCTCCCAAAGCGCTGGGATTACAGGCTGAGCCACCGAGCCCTTGTTAAAAACTTTCTCTGGCTATTAAAATGGGAGGCAGGGGATTGTCGTGTGTTCCATTTCCTCTGCCTCCTTCCCAAATATCAGCAATAGCCAACAGAGAGTTGAGCAAAGTGGTGTCTGTTTTCCTCTTTTTTATTTTTCAGGTTCCTTCTCCTATGTAAAAAAGTATTTTTTCATATGATTCTTCCCCAAACTAGGCCCTGACAGAAATGTTAATACTAATACCTCATGGGGTAAGGATGAAGGACGGCAAGGTGTGAACTTGAAGACCCCTGGGTGCCCCTTTCCCCTTACATGGATCTGGCTTTTGACGCCAGGGCCCTGCCATCTCCCTCTGAAGAGGAACCTGTGGAAAGGTGGAAGTCCCATAAGAGTGGGCTTTGGCCTTTCGAATGAGTAGATACTTACAAGAATATGCATAGCCATCTTCTTATATAGCCCTTATATTCCCTCTCCCTGTAGGCCAGACACCTTCCCATGGGGGCTTTGCCAACTTTGATGCCTTTGGCAGTAGCCCCAGCTGTTCTGCATTTGGCAGCATTCCTCCAGCTGGCCAAGCCCCCTTCCAGGCCCAGACGACACCTGCAGGTAAACTCCATCCCACTGCTTTCTTTTCTCTCTTCCAACAGTGTCCACTCATTCACATCCAGGCATCATCCTTCATTCACATGCCCACTCATCTAAAGGTCTGTGCAAAGGAGACAGAGCCCAAAGAGAAGCAGCCTCAGGAAAGGATGAGAGTGACTTGACATTCTTGTCAGGAAGAGGTGGTGCTGTTGTTCTATTTTTTTACATAAGAAAAGAAACTAAAATTGCAGTGAAGGTTATACACTAGGAGATTTCTGACTGTGAAGTATAGAAGACCTGAGCCCTGGAAAAATTGAGAATGGACGTGACTTTTTATCTAAAGTGCTCTGGTTGTGTGGTGTACTGCCCCAAAGGGTCAAGGTTCAGAGTAGTCTCCAGAAGTCCCCACTCATCCCTATGAGAGCAAAGGCCTGTGAACTCTATGTTGTGTCACTTAGCAATTGCAAGAGACTCTAGAGGCCTTCTTAAAGCATTTGGCTCTCCTTAAGTGCCCAGACATCAAGTCTTCGTAGCCTTTGGGCTGCCCTCTGCTTTTGGACATCCTGGCTGCACGGGAGGGCAGCTGGAGCGCTTTAAAGTCCAGATGTCTGGGGCAAAGCCAGTGACTTACGCTTTCTCTTTCTCCCTTCCTCTACCCACCATTCCCTTCTCCGCCCTCACTGCCAGCCAGTCGGATGCTAACTGGAAGTTACAGCTTTGGTAAGTTATTCTTCCTACCCCACAACCTACCCAAGGTCCTCTGATCATAGCGTTTTGAGGGCTGGAAGGTGCCCTTAAAATTGAGGCATTTTACAGATGAGGCAGCTAAGCCATTCTCCTAGTCGTGCCGCCCACAGAGTGACAGCGCTGAGGGAAGAGCCAGACTTCTTGACTGTTGCTTTGCCCACAGCATTCCCCCTGTGCCATTCTGAGCTGGTTGGTGGCTTTTGTTATTTTGTCTTTATTCTTTTGAATGGGACAAGAAGTGGCATTTTACATCAGTAAAAGTTAAAATTCACAAAGAGTTTCTCACAGTCATGTACTTAAAGTAACTGACACCACAAGCTTGAGATTCAAGACAAGATTCAAACTCCTAGACACAAGGAGAACATAATAAGCCAATGGAGGAGACTGTAACATGCTTTCTCACAAGATTAACAGGTAGGTAGATAGACAAGAAAGAAAGTGGGCGATTTGAGTAACTATTTAATGCCTTTGATCTGATAAATGTAAATAGACATTTGTAACCAACAGACTATATATCATTTTCAAACATATAACCCTTTTATAATTTTACCATATACTAGAACACAGAACCTCTATCAGTTCTAACAAATAGAAATTGCATGAGTCACGTTCTGTGTGACAAGAGATGTCCTAAACAAAGCTTAAAGGCATGAAGCAGGTAGGGAGTAGATATAGTATGGAAAATAGACAAAAGTCAATACTCATAAAGTGTTTTTAAAACTCTTAAATATGAAAAAAGAAATTGGACAAGGGATACAGGCAGGTAATACCCAGAAAGACTATGAAGATATTCTCAGTCTACCTAATCAGAGAACTGCAAACTAGGATAAGGTAATTTTGTGTGTGTGTGTGTACATATAAATTTTATTTTTTGAGAGACAGGGTCTCATTTTGTTGCCCAGACCGGAATGCAGTGGTGCGATAATAGTTCACTGCAGCCTCAAACTCCTGGGCTCAAGCAGTCCTTCTGCCTCAACCTCCTGAGTACTTGGGATTACAAGTGCGCGCTACTACACCTAGCTAATTTTTGTATTTTTGTAAAGACAGGGTCCCACTATATTGCCCAGACTGGTCCCAAATCCTGCTCCAGCCTCCCAAAGTTTTGGGATTACTGGCGTGAGCCACTGTGTCATTTTGCACATTATATTGACAACATTTTTAAAGATTTATAATGGCAAGTACTATATGTGGAAGTGGACCCTTTTGTACGCTGTTGGCAGGTATGTAAATTGATGCAGGAATATCTAATTTAGCAAGAAAGATACATTCCTGGGAATGGGAGCACTAGATGAAGCAGCCTATATAAGGTTGTTATAGATTGGTCTCTTCAGATATGCCTTTCTAGTGCAACCAGTTGCTTTAAAGACAGAATTTTCAGGGCAGACCCATAGAATAGAGAGAGAAAGCCTCAGCCCCACAGAAGTCCCAGGCATTAAATTCTTTGTCCAGTGTCTGGTGGTCTCAAAAAGCAGTCAATCTGCAGCCAAATACTGAACTAACTCACATTTACAAGGATTCTGCCATTGCTAGGAGCTTTCCCGTATTGTGTCCATGAGGAAGGAAAGCTCCCTTTGCAGTTGAGGAAACTGGCTCAACTTGGCCAGTGACTTGGCCAAAATCTAATGCTGGTGTCAGACCTCCTTCGCTTCCCACTACACCATGATTATGCAGGTGTTCCTGTGAGTGTGACATAGAGAGGTACTGGGTATGAAGTAGGAAAGGAGATTTTGAGAGGTGGGTGTCTCTTCTGACAAGCCTGGTTTTATTTTTGTATTTCTGAGGGGGAGTATGGAGAGGAGAAGTTTTTAAAACTACTTTCCCCCTGAAATCTCTGTGAGGCATGTGTACAAATCCAGCCACATGGAGTGAGGCTCTGGAAGTGTGGAAGAAGCATATGAAAAGCGAACAAGAGCAGAGAGAACTCCTGGGCCACGGCCTCCGTTATGAGAACGCATCCTCTGCACCGGGGTCGAGTCCACTTGGGTTAGGGATGGCTCTGCCCCCTGGTGTCCTCAGGGAGGCACAGCATGGCCTGCAGCCCGTCCCCCGTCTGGCAAGGTGGAAGGCCTGGTCCTCACTGGGGGAGGTTCTTGGAACGTGAAGACTAGGCCCTTCACTGAGGAGGCCGCCCCATCTGAGGAGAGAGAGCTGTGTTCCCGTGGGGCTTCCGTGTGCTGCACTGTGGGGTGGACAGGCAAGGGGAAGACCTGGCCTGGAGAATCAGTGACAGGTCCAGCACCACCCTTCTGGCTCTCCAGCCTGTCTCACGTCCTGGGGGTGGGGGAGGATTGGCGACCAAGTGTGCACAGGGGCAGCCAGAGCTTTTCGTCCAGGAAGTTTGGAGGGAGGTGGCGAAGGAGAGCGCCGTCCTGTGGGTGCTGACACTCAGTCAGAGGGAGCTGGTCTTCAGGGCCTGGCGGCAGGCAGGCGCAGGTGCTTCGTGTTCCCTGCTGGGTTCTGAGCTCCTCTATCTTAGGGCCTGGGCCGCTGTCATTTATGCCTAGTGCCTGGCACATGCGCACATCCCCTCGAAGGGACAAATAAAGCGTTTAAAAAGGGAAGAGCAAGGAGGTTCAAATTCCGGTTCTGGGACATCCAGAAAAGCCCAAAACTCTACTGACGAGAAACCAGGCTGTGGTATTCGTGGGTAATGACTGAACCCTGACCTTTTTTATTTGCCTTGCCAACTTCCTAGCCTTTAATGTGATTTCTTTTCCAACCTGGCTCTGGTATCACATACCAGACAAGAAGGACAATCAAAGTATTTTCCAGCCCTGTAAAGCTGTTTTTTAGGGACTCGGCACCTTTTCAGTCCCTTGCCTGCTCTCTCTGAACTCTACCGTTACCATTACTCCTAAAGCTTCATCTGCACATCCAGAAACTCGGCTCCCTCGTTGTTCCTCAGACTGCCCATTTCCTTTACTGCTTTCAGAATTCCTTGGGTAACTGTATGCTGACAAGTTGCCCAGTCAAGAAATCTTTGACTACACCTTGGAAATGTTCCGCCTTCCTGGGCCAAATCAATGAAAACCTCACATACGCGGATTTAAGGGTTTTGGGGTTTTCTTTGGTAACTTCTCCCCCCCTGAAATCCATATAACCAAACGGCAATTCAGCCACCTTGAACACAAGACTTCCTGGGGCTGCGTCCTGGGCCTGGTCGCTCGCATTTGGCTAGAGTAAAAATCTTGAAGTATTTTATAGAGTTGGACATCTTTTGTTGACAGGAGACAGAAAGCAACAAAGATTGGAGCGGCAACCTGGCTTTGCCTTTCCTTGTCTCCTGTCTATCTTTTCCTTTCCCTTTGTTTCCTCTTGTCTCATGAGCAAAGTTACCTTCCCTCGCGAACGCGGTCCTCGCCTCCTTGCCACTTCCCATGGGCTGCATCCGTCAGCTCTCACGCCGGGATTCCGCCTCCACTTCCTCTGCTTGCACAGCCCTCTTCCTACAGAGACACTCATCTTTCAGATGTATCCCCGTCTTACCCATGCTGGTCTCTGTTGTCTGACTTCCCTTCCACCGCTGCGCCTCTAGGAAGAGGAGCCCGTGGCCTTCTTCCTTTTCCACGTTCCTGTCTGTTCATCTCTTTACGCATTTTATGGCATAATGTGCACATTGTTCTGCACCTTGATCATTTAAAGCTAAATTCTACTAGACATTTTTATCAGTACATGAAAAGCCTCCTCATTCTTTTTTGCCTTCCTTTTTGAGTTGGCGTCTCACTCTGTGGCCCAGGCTGGAATACAATGGCACGCCAGGGCCACCACAGCCTCAACCTGCTGGGCTCAGGGGACTCTTCTGCCTCAACCTTCCGAGTAGCTGGAGCCACAGGCGCAGGCCACCGTGCCTGGCTGATTTTTTTGTTTATTGTAGAGATGAGGTCTTGCCTAGTTGCCCGGGCTGGGCTTGAAGCCCTGGACTCAGGCAATCCTCTCGCCTCAGCCTCCCAAAGTGCTGGGGTTACAGGCATGAGCCACCATGCCCAACACCTCATTCTTTTTTATAGCTGCATAAGCGTTCATTGTATGCATATACCATAACTTATTTAATCAGTTCCCTATTGATGAATATTAGGATGTTTCCGGTCTTTTGCTGTTAAACAGCTCCTCTGCCTGCCCCTTCATGTGACGTATCCATTAATGGAAATGCTGGTTTCAGGAAAGGACAGACTCTTCCATCTCTTGAGGGAAAAAATGGGACGTGCAATAACTTTTTATCATGTTTTGCACATTTGAAAGTTATATCTGTAAGCAAATCCCTGGCAGTGGATTTGCTCTAGTAAGGACATAGTTGATACAGAAATAAACAAAAGCGGCTGGGTGCAGTGGCTCAGCCTGTAATCCCAGCGCTTTGGGAGGCCGAGGCGAGAGGATTGCCTCTGCCCGGGGGTTTGAGACCAGCCTGGGCAACTTGGTGAGAACTCGTCTCTACAGTAAATATAAAAACTAGCCGGCCGTGGTGGCGTTATGTCTGTAGTTGAGCTACTTGGAAGGCTGAGACGGAAGGACTGCCGGAGCCCAGCAGGTCGAGGCTGCGGTGGCCGTGAGTGTGCCACTGCACTCCAGCCTGGGCGACAGAGTGAGACTCAGACTCAAAAAAAAGCATGTGAGTGCAAATATGTCAGGTTCTATGAAGGAAAAGAGCGTGGTGCTGTGAGAGGAAACCAGGATAGTGAGTCAGGGAAGGCCCATCCAAAGACATGTTCTGTTGAGCCTGAGGGTGAGTAGGAGTTTGCGGCCAAGGCCTCGGGTGGGGACTCTTATTAAAGGCAAAGGCTGCAAGCTGTGTGCTCAGGGGAGGGTCCGGTCTGGACCTGAGACAACCAGCCAGTGTTTCCTTTGAGATGCTGTCCTGCCCCTGTGACCCTGAAAGCGGGCTCTTGTATCATAGGTATGGCAGTGCCTCATATTTGTGTTGCCCTTGACAGATTTCAAAACCCTTTCGTGGATCTCAGAGGCTCTTTACAACCAGCCACTGAGAGAGCTCTGCAGACGGTTCGCCAAAGTCACAGAGGTGGTAGAGCCAGAGCTGGCATCTCATTCCTCTGGTTCTGCTCTTTCAGATGCTCACTCAGCAGACAATCACTGAGCGCCGTCATGTGGCACACACTAGGCAGAGCTTCCAGCCCTCGGAGAAACAAGGGTTTTTCCGTCTGGGGTCTCATTTTACCGTCACGACAGCCCAGAGTGGTCGACAGGGCCCCGCCATGCAGGTCAGAGACTTTCAGGCGCAGATGAAGAGGCTTTCTTAAAACGACAGGGACTCACACCTCTTCCCACGAGACAGCATTGCTTAGAATTTCCAGGACTCTTGCCCCTTGGGCTGTGTGGCGAGGCTTCCACTTGGGGCTTTTCTTTTTGACTGTGAAAACGAGGGAGGGAGGAGAACCTGGCAACCGGCCTGGCCCCATGAGCACAGGGCCAAGCTCAGGGCGTCAGGGTGGCCTCCCAAGAGGAGGCGGCTTGGTGGGGGAAGGAGTGGTACTGACAGCTGGAAATGTCTGCCTGTCCGTGCCACGGTCCAGGAGAGCTTCTTACCCTCCTTCACAGCTCCTCTGCCTGCCCCTTCGTGTGATGTATCCATGAATGGAAATGCTGGTTTGAGGAGAGGACAGACTTTTCCATCTCTTGAGGGAGAAAGTGGGACGTGTAAGCCAAACTAGAGCAGGAGGGAGGACGGCCTGACACAAGGAAGAGCGGCTTTCTCAGCAGTGGCAGCTCTGTGCACAGGGGAGCCCGAGAAGGGCTGAGCTGTCACCTTGCCCAGAGCCCTCAGTGGGAAACGAGCCCTCCTGAACGGGGGGTCAGAGGACCCAGTGGGTGCTTCTCATGACGTCGCTCCTGCCCTTCCAGTCCCGTCTCACCACAGCACTCCCTGTTGTGTTTCCTACAACTGCCCAGGGAGCAGCCAGGTGACTCCATTTGGTGCCGCTCCTCTTGCACCTGCCAGCCAGCCAAACAGCCTTGCTGACATGGGCAGCTTCCTGGGACCTGCGGTGCCAGCTGGAGGTGTCCCTGGCAGGTAGGTCCGGCATCAGGAAATCCACCGTGGGGCAGGAGAGCCTGCCCAGAAGCACTGGCCTTGCTCTTCCCAGCCTGGTCGGTGCCTCCTGGCCTCCCCTCTCCCCCCGCCCCGTCCTTAAGAGGGGGACAAGTTGTCACGTGGTCCCCTGCCCAGCATGTGGGCCCTGGAGGGTGTGGCTGCCAACGGGTCTCCCTGTGTTGCAGCATCTTTGGGATGGCCGGCCAGGTCCCGGCGCTTCGGTCTGCCGTGGGTGGTGGCGGCGGCAGCACTGGGCTTGCCTTCGGAGGTGAGTCCTGCCCGGGGAGGCTGGGGGGGATCCAAGGTCAGGAGGCCGTGGGGGCTCTGGACAGGGTGGGGATGCAGAGAGCCGCACATCGCGTTCCAGAGGAAGGCTCAGACGCCCTGGGACCAAGCAGGTGACCAACAGTGACCCTCTCTCTCCCGCCTCGCCCATCCCTGGGCAGCCTTCACCAACCCTTTCGCAGGCCCTGCCGCCCAGCCCCAGCTGCCTTCCACCAATCCGTTCCAGCCCGACAGCGTGGCCCCAGGTAGGCTTCCCGCACAGGCGTCTGCCCTGCCCGTTGAGCCTGCCCCGGGAGCCCCTTCCCCTCTGCGACCCTTCGTCTCCGGCTGCCGGGCAGGCAGCCCCGTCCGCCCCTGCCCGTGTAGCACCAGGCCACCTAGCACCCAAGGCACAGAACCAGACTTTAGAACCAGAGAAGATCAGGCTGCGACTTACCTGAGTCTGTGCTGAGGACTGTCTTCGTGATGACCGACCGTGGCAGTGACTTCCTGTCTAAAAGCCTCCGGGTGCCCAGCCTCTCCCTTCTGCGCCTCTGCTCAAGCCCCCTGCCTCACAGCCCTGTTCCCTGTCCTTGTCAGCCCAAGTCCTGGGGTCCCCTTCGGCCTCGGCTTTTCTCCCCTCACTTGTGCGCGTGGCCCCCACCTCAGGTTCTCTGCAGCCTTGAGGCCAGGGAGAGAGAAGTAAGAGCGCTTGCAGCTGTCCCCCGGAGCAGAGCGCTTCATGGCCATTATTTGGTTTTCGCAGTAGTCCTAGGAGATAGGTGCCGTCCCCATTTCAGAGCTAACTGAGGCACAGAGAGGGCTAGAAATTTGCCCAGGTTTAGTAGGTGGCAGCAAGTGCCCAGTTCCGTGCCATGCGCGTGTCTGTAACCACGGTGTTCTCCACGCCACGACCCCTGGCTGGCGTGAGAAGCTGAAGAGTGCCATGGCTCGTTCGGGGGACTTCACTGGGCACCACGTGTTCGGGAAAAACTGCATCCCGTTTTCCCATCTTGGAGGGATTCAGGAAAACGGTTCTCCCGCCTACTGCTCAGACGTCCGCCTGAGCCTCGTGCCTCTTGCTCCCCAGGGCCCGGCTTTGGGATGAGCAGTGCTGGACCCGGATTCCCCCAGACGGTGCCACCCACTGGGGCCTTTGCTGGCACCTTCCCGCCACCCCTGTATCCCCCACAGACCTTGCTGGCTCAGCAGCAGAATGGTAAGGGGTGCAGATGTGCCTCCTTTTCCCGCCTGCCTCCCAGCCCCACCGTGTGCCGTCTGCTTTGGGGCGTGGCAAGTGCCTGTCCCGCAGGAGGGTGGGTGGGGCTGGGACCCTATCCATCGAGTCGCTCGCTCGCCTCCCAGGCTCGACCTTCGGGGATGTGGGGCCAGCCAAGCCCGGCCAGAGGCCCCTGAGCCAGCCGGCAGGGATCTCCACCAACCCCTTCGTGGTGAGTGCCCAGCGTCGGGGCCGTGGTGTGGGCTTTCCCACGGGGGCTGGGGTCCGCGTCCTCCAGAAGACAGCGATACGATACGGGGCCTCCTGCGCCTCCAGGCCAGAGATGGAGGGAGGCGTTGCTGGCCTCAGTGCCTCTAGGCGCTGCTGTCGCCCACGTTGCGCTGCCCCCTCCACCCGCGTCTTTCTCTCTCCCCCACTTCCCTCAGCAGAGTCATTGTGAGGGAGAAAGGAGCCCTGGACCGGGGTCTCTGGCCACCAGCCCTCTCCTCTAATCCAGTGATTTGTTGTTTTTCTTTCCAGACCGGGCCCTCAGCAAGCCCATTTGCCTCCAGGCCTCCGACCACCAACCCGTTCTTGTAGCACTGTGTCCTTGGAGGGACTTTTCTGGCCCCGCGAGCTCTGGTGACCGCTGGCCTGTGGGGCTGTCTGTGGGCCTGGGGCCAGAAGAGGCCTGGGGCTTGGGGTGGTGGAGGTGCTAATGCTTTGTGGGGCCTTCTGGGGTCACGCGGAAGCCCCTTCTTCCTCCTGTCCCCACCCAGGGGCCAGGCCCGGAGGCGGGAAGGCAGGGCTTGGCTTGAGGGGCGATGGGAGCGGATCTTTTCCGAGTAGAATTTTGTCGCAGCCCTCCTCCGCCGCCGCCCGCGGCACACACGGCACTCCCCTCTCTCGTGGCGCCACCGGCCCAGGAAGCTGTGGGCACAGCCTGGCGGGCCTTCCTCCGGGGAGCCGCTTGTCTCTCGTGCCCTGCTCCCCGCCCTGTGCTCCTCCTGGGGACAGCAGGGTGAAGGGGAGGCGTGGCGTCAACTGGAACGACGGCCAACGGCCCTGGGACTGAGCAGACCCCGGGGCCCGAGCGCCACGGGGGGCCCGGCTGGGCCGCACACGCTTTCCTCTCCCTGGGCGCCCGCCACGGGGCCTGCATCGTTGGCTTCCCCAGCGCACCCCCTCGTCCTGGCACTCGGACGGGCAGTTTTACCCGCGAGCTCACACAGGCCTCACTCCTGTCCAGCACTTTCGTTAGCCGTTGGTGTCACGTTTGGATACCAGTGTTTTATATTTATACATAGAGAGAATTTTCTAATATAGCCTATCATATATACATGCACATACATACATATATGCGTATATACACACATCCCGGCCACCGTCTTGCTCCCAGACAGCTTTCACGCGGGAACGGAGTGAATCCCCACCTGTGCCTCGACCATCAAAGTCAGGGCCCCGGGGGAGGGGGGGCAGCCATGTGTCCTGACCACCCTGGAGCCTGGGCTTTTCCAGGGAAAGGCTCTGTGCAATTGGCTGGGACTTTTTTCTTTTTCCAGTGCCTCCCCCACCCCCAGATCTCTGCACCAAAGCTCCCTGCAGGCAATGTTGGAAAAGAACTGCATTTGAAAGAAAACGAAAATGGCTCTCCTGGTCTTGCTTTGAGCCAGCCTGAAGGGACCACAAGTCAGTCAGCCTGATGAACCCCCCCCCCCACACACACACTGGTGGTCTGAACTGCCCAGGCTGGTGACCGTGCTGCTACTGGCCGAGGCAGAACGGGGCCAGCCTCGGCCTGAACCAGAGGCCTGTGTCAGCAGCAGGACGGAGCGGGGCAGGAGAGGGCCACTCCCGCAAGGGGCTCGAGTTCGGCAAACTTGGCAAGGGGGGTTTCCCCTGGGGCTGGGGTGGGCAAAGGAGGTTGGTGCCGAGCGGAGACGGGCGTGGACCGAGTGGGAGCGGCCCACTCCTGCGTCTGGGACATGCTCAGCCCCTCCCAGACTCTTTCCGCCTGGCGCTGTTGTGTCCGTGGCCACGCGTCCGGGCTGCTTGTGTGGGGACAAGACAGACCTGCCTCACCTCACTGGGCAGAGGCTGGGACTCAGCCCTGTTGACCCCAAGACCAGGAGCGCCCCTTCCCTTTCCGCCACTGCCCAGGAGCTCCTGGCCCGCAGCTGCTCATTCTTGGCGTTTCTCTGGGCCTTCCACAGAGAACAGCGAGAGGTGGGAGTCGGGTTATCCGTGTATTTGCTTCACAGGTGTTTCTGAAAATGCCGCCGGCTGCTGCCGTCTGCCTGGCCAGGCTGGCCTCCCCCAGCCCGGCCCAGCCCTTTCCAGGAGCCTGTCTCCCCGCCTCCGCCATCCGGGTCTCCCGGGTGGACCGCCGTCCTTCGTGCCCGGATGCTTCGTGCCCTCTTGGCCGGCCCCTCCCGTGATCTTCGTCCTGCTCCCCACCCTCTCCTTTCTGCTTGGAGCCAGGGCGGGGGCAAGCTGAAGTCGCTCGGTGTGCGAGGAGGAGGCGCCTCTGCACCTTCTCCCCGGCGCCCCTCACACAGGCCTGGGCTGGGTGGACGGGCCGCGCGCAGGAGGGCCTGGCGCTGTCTCCCGGGCATGTCCTCGCTGCCTGGGCTCGGCCCGGGCCCTGCCTGGAGACGCCCTCCCT
>NW_007080034.1:0-896 GCF_000164805.1 Carlito syrichta | reverse complement strand
CCGGCCCCTCTCCCGAGCGGGAGGACCCCCCAGCTGCGCCTGCAGCCTCTTGTCCAGTCTCCTGGAGAGCGCTCAGGACTTTTGGGTGGCTTTACACGTGGGGAGCGGGGAGTTACCTGGCAAGATGGGGGGGCAGGATTCGAAGCCAGGACTGCTGCCTCTCTCCTCACCTTTTTTTTTGAGTCAGAGTCTTACTCTAGCCAAGGCTGGAGAGTGCAGTGGCACGCTCATGGCCACCGCAGCCTCGACCTGCTGGACTCAGGCAATCCTTTCCCCTCTGCCTCCCAGGTAGCTGGGACCACAGGTGTGCGCCATCATGCCGGGCTCATTATTTGATGTATCGTAGAGACAAGGTCTTGCCTAATGGCCCAGGTTGGTCTCGAACCCCTGGGCTCGGGCATTCCTCTGGCCTCAGCCTCCCAAAGTGCTGGGATGACAGGTGCGAGCCACCACGCCCGGCATTTTTAATTTTTCATGTGAGATGAGGTCTCACTCCATGGCCCAGGCTGGTCTTGACCTCCTGGCCGCAGGCGACCCTCCCGCCTCAGCCTCCCAGGTGTGGCGCTGCCGCGTGAGGCCTCCCTCTCTTTGACTCCCCTGCCGTTCCCTCCCACCGCCCCAGTCTGGACTTCGCCATCGACAAGCTCAAGGCCGAGGGCTCCCGCCCTGGCTCCTACGTTCTCCGCCGCAGCCCCCAGGACTTCGACAGCTTCCTGCTCACTGTCTGCGTCCAGGTGGAGCCGCCATGAGGGGAGGGGAGGGCTTCCCGGAGGAGGTGACCTTGGAGTTGAGACTTGGCCTGGAGTCCGCAGGGCTTCCCAGAAAGGGCAGGAACAGACGTTTCCAGGGGAGGGAGTGGCGTCTGCAGGTCCTCCAGACGGAGTGATTTGGGAAGG
>NW_007080033.1:0-1208 GCF_000164805.1 Carlito syrichta | reverse complement strand
AAGCCACCGCAGCCTTGACCTGCTGGGCTCCAGCGATCCTTCCGCTTCAGCCTTCCGAATAGCCGGAATTACAGGCATGCGCTACCACACCCGGCTGATTTTTTGATTTATTGTAGAGATGAGGTCTCGCTGCCCAGGCGGGTCTCGAACCCGCGGGCTCAGGCAATCCACTCACCTCAGCCTCCCAAAGGCGCGGGATTACAGGCTGAGCCACCAAGCCTGGCTTAAATTTGAGATATTTTAAAGATAAGATCGAATTTTAAGGTAACCCCTAAAATAATAGACATAAAATATATAATTCTAAATTAGAAGAAGGATAAAGAAAAGTTGATGATTTTAATAAAAGGCAAAAAGGAAAAAGCAAAACGCACAAGATAGGACTGGTAGTCATAAATTCAAATATATCAGAAATCACAATGAATGTGAACTGATTCAACTTTCAAATAAAAGACATGATGATTTCGGTTAGGCCTTTCTAGATTAACCAACCTGCCAACCATAAGAGATATGAGAAAGGTCATGTTAGATTAGACCATTTGGTCAGAGACAAACTGGTACAGACCAAAAGAAACCATTCCACCAATCCACATAAATGATTTTTGTTTTGAGTCACTATGTTTTGGCATGATTTATTATGCAGCAAAAGTTAATTGATGAAGTTGGTATATTAAAAATTATAATGAAATATTCAATAGTTTTATGCTATTAAATTTGAAACCCCTTTAAAAAAAGATAATTTTCTAGAAAAATATTAATTACAGAAAGAGAAAAGAGAAAGAGAAAAATATGAACATAAAACCATTAATCTAAAATATACCCTCGTTTAAAGCACTAGGTTTAGAGTTTTATAGTGTGTGTGTGTGTGTGTGTGTGTGTGTGTGTGCTTGCGAGGAGATTATTGATCACAAGCTAGAGAACAAAGTTAATGCTTTGGAAGAGGTGGTTCTAGCTGTAGGACAAAAACTTGTGACTTTAAAAATTAGGTTGGCTCTTCGATGTTACTCTGAATTTAAATGTTTAAACTCTGAATTAAATGCCTTGCTCCTTTAGAGGTAAATACATCTGTCCACACATGGGACAAAATTAAAAATCATATTCGTGAAATTTTGAATAATTCAGACTTTAAAATGGACCTTACTAATTGCATCAGAAAACTCAAGACTTGACGGTTTGCTGAAATCAATTCTGGTCTACTAAATTGTCCAGTT
>NW_007080032.1:0-687 GCF_000164805.1 Carlito syrichta | reverse complement strand
TTTTTTTTTAACCCCAGGATAGGGCAGGAAAAATGAGAGGAAGAGGGATGGAGCAGCATTGACCATGAGTTGACCATGATTATTGAAGCTTGAAGACGGGTTCATCAGGTTCACGTATTATTCTCTCTACTATATGTTTGAAATTTCTATTACAGAGTTAAAATGTTGCAGTCTTGGTGCTCCATAAAGTTGGTAAATTCCTGGTTCCAAAAATAAATTGTTTTACCAGATTATTTTTTTTTCACTCCAGTGCTCAAATCTTCGCAAACCTTGAACAAAAATTGATACACATGTTTCAGTTTCACTTGCTCTTAAAAATAGCAAAATGTAGGATTTCTCTTCAGGAGTGATCAGATGTCCCAGATGGTTTGGCTCAGACGGATGAAATCCTCCTTCTTAGAAGCAGGAAATTACAGCTGCCAAACCGATGTTAATCTGAACTCCCAGGTCGAAGGGACATCTGAGGAGCCCATGGTCATTGCAAGATCATACATTGCCCAGCTCTCCTCTGCTCGGGTAAAATATAGCAAAAGCAGAATTTAGGAAATGTCCGACATTTGTCTCCTATGCAAAAAGAAAAAGGTGAACTCTGTGTCACCATGTACATGGGTGAAATGTTGCTCATCATGGATTACCCCTGATTCCTCACCTGTGTGTGTTTCTCAACCCCGCCCCCCCCCCCCCCCC
>NW_007080031.1:11458-11846 GCF_000164805.1 Carlito syrichta | reverse complement strand
CTGTTCTTCCTTATGAGGGTCTTCTTGCTTTGTTCACTTTTGAGGTTGGAGTGTAGGCTGAAATCTGTACTTTTTGCAATTTTGAGGTTTAATTGAGAGGGAAGCTGTGGTTCAGAATGTCTATGCTGATTCTAGCATCCATGAACAGATGTAGGAGCACACTGGAACCTATTTCCCTCTGCCTTACAATTTGTCCATTCAGCAGTATGTAGTCTTGTTTCCTAGATTAAAATGGGGGCATAAAAGAGGAAAATAATGGAGGAAGGGGAGTCAGTAGGAAGTTAGAAGGAGAGAAGAGCAAGAGGGAAAACAGGCATACATACCAACTATCAGATGAGAAAGAGACACAAGGCCGGAAAGAAGTGAAAAAAGACACGTAAGAAAGATT
>NW_007080031.1:867-10853 GCF_000164805.1 Carlito syrichta | reverse complement strand
TGGGGCTTTGTCTCCTGTTTTGTGACGTTACCTTAGGAACTGAGGTAGGGTTTGTTGATAGGTGGGCGGGGCAATGGAAGTCTCTGCCTGGAGAATGGCCGAGGCAGTTTTTACAGATTCATTTCTCTCCACTTGTCTGGGTCCCCCAGCTTGGGGTCATGCGCTGAGTGCCTCAGCCAGGGTAGGCCCAGAGTTCCAGAGTTCCAAAGCTCCAAAGGGCAGGCGGTGAGCAGCGAGAGTGGCCCTGGGCTTCCCACAGGGTACTTCAGCTAGGAATGGAACTCATGTCTCTGAGGGGCAGGTGCCCGGAGCCTCCCTGAGTGACAAGCGGCTTGGTGCTGGGTGCCGGGCAGGAGACGATGTAGCCAGGGAGGGAGCTGGGTCTCGAGACTCCCATGCATGCGCTGGAACAGCAGCAGCAGGGGGCTGCAATATCCGGCCCTGTGTGGGACCAAAGGTCCCCAGGCCTCATACCAGCATGGCTGGTGGTGGGCTGGGGAATGGGGGAAGAAAAACAAGAGTCTTTTTGGGAACTCACGTTCAGAGAATCTCACAAGTCCACCTGTGCTGTCGCCATCTTGTTCCCATCCCATTTTTCTATTTTTAAAGCAGAAATATTCGGGCTGCGAGATGCCAGGCAAGTTGCATTCGCGTCCAGACCGAGATGCAGTGAACGTGGGCAACCAGGCAGGGACCACAGCGGCGCCTCAAGAAGAGCAGTGGCCCTCGGATCCCAGGGCTTTCCTGGGCGCCACTCACCTCCACCAGCTCCTGCTGAGGCTGGCGCACCCTCCTTTGCTCCGCGTCAGCGACCTCCTAACTTCTCCCCTATCTCCCAACAGCTATCTTTCGAGGAGTCAAGAGACTGGCAAGGCAGGAAGCCATACTGTTGTTTTTAAGCCTCAGAATTTTGGGAGCAATTGCTATGAAGCAAGAGACAATGGAACCGGGACATTTGCCCCTGCTGAGCCCTCAACTGGTACAGCACTTTCTCAAGTTGTTCCATGGTTCTCCCTGCATCTTTGTTGTTTGTTTGGTTTTTTTGAGTCGAAGTCTCACTCTGTCGCCCAGGCTGGAGTGCAGTGGCACGTTCATGGCCACTGTAGCCTTGACCTGCTGGGCTCAGGTGATCCTTCTGCCTCAGCCTTCCTAGTAGCTGGAACTACAGGCACATGTCACCACATCACACTACTTTTTTGATTTATTGTAGAGATAAGACTGGTCTCAGAGCTCTCAGGCTCTGTTCATATGCCACCTTGCCAGGGTCCCATGATCTCCCTGCCTAGAACAGCCCTCGCCTTCCATAGCTCTTACCTCCTAACCCTGCTTTTTTTTCCTTGAGGCCAGTGTCACCACCCAACATTCCCCGATTCCTGTATTTAACATCTATCCCTCCCACCCAGGATATCAGATTCATTAGGACAGGACTTGGTTTTTGCTCCCTGAGGTGCCAACATGGCTGGCGCAGAGCTGGGGCTCTATGACCATCTGTTGAACGTGTGAATGGACAAAGTCCCCTCCCTTTTCCCCATGTTCCCCCTGTAGAATGATCTGGCCACAGTCCATGCCCCCAAGCGTCCTGGAATACAGTAGACTCTCAATAAACTATGTCAGAGTTCACTTGGGGGACGCATCCTCTACTAAAAGAAAAAATGGGTCAGGTGTGGGGGCTCATGCCTGTAAACCCAGCACTTTGGGAGGCTGAGGTGGGAGGATTGCTTGAGGCCAGGAGTTCTTTAAGCCAGGTGTGGTGGTTCACACCTGTATTCCCAGCTACTCCAGAGGGTGAGGCAGGAGAATACTTGAGCACAGGAATTTGAGGCTTTGGTAAGCTATGATCACACCACAGCACTCCAACCTGGGCAACAGAGTGAGACCCTGTGTCTAAAAAAAAGAAAGAGTTTTCTGGTTGTTTCTGGTTTATAATTTCAGGTATATGATGCTTTAACTAGGCTTTGGAGATGATAAGCAGCCTTATTGTGAGAGACGTCCAAGAAATGCCAGAAGGGGTGGACCACCATGTCGCAGAAAGGCTCAGAGCCAAGGTGGGATCGATGACCTATGGGGTCTTTCCTCCTTGATATTAGCATGGATAAGTCTCCATCAGGGTCTGGGGAGAGGCCTGAGGCCACGCTGGTGGAGGGGCAGGTGGGTCACCTGCACTTCCTCTCCCTGCTCAAAGTGCTGGGCCCCAAATTCAGGGTCTCTCTCTGCTGGGGGAGAGGGTGGGCCTTGCTCTCGGGGAGGCACTGTGTGCATCCTCTGAGAATGGGTGTGATGTTTCCCACGGAGCTGGAGTCTTGTTTGGTGTCCTGGGACTGGGTGGACTTTGGGGAGCTTGTGTGAAGGGATAAGTGGGAGCCCCATTCTGCCTCATGAGTCACCCCAAAGGTGCAAGCCTCGGTAGGTGCTGGGAATAGACTACACCATAGGGCTTAGTGTGGCTGCTGCTATGACCCCTCTGGGCACCCGGGCCCTACGCACCTCCTACTGGTACCCACTGGGGACATGTGGACTAGCTGGGGACATGTGGACTGGGAAGATGAGACACAGCAGGGGAGCTGGCCTCTGCCCAGAAGCCCTGACATTCTGGTCCCCAGCGTGAAACTGTCAAACAATGGCCACCAGGGCCACTTGGGCAGAAATACAGAGCAGGGAGGTGTCCATATTGCCTGTCGAAAGTCAGACCATTCTAGGTAACACAGCAAGACCTCGTCCCTACAAAAAATACAAAAATTAACCAGGTGTGGTGGCCTGTACTTATAGTGCCAGCTATTTGGGAGGCCCAGGCGAGAGGTTTACCTGAGCCCAGGAAGTAGAGACTGAACTGTGATCATGCCACTGCACTCCAGCCTGGGCAACAGAGTGAGACCCCCAACTTAAAAAATAATGATAATTTGGCACTGCCTTGCTAAGCTATGGTATGGCCATGTGCTCTTTGAGTTATGGCCAGGCCATGTTTTCTTAAGCTTTGGTCCCTTCCCCTGCCTTGGGGAGGTGAATCTCCTTTCTCTCTCTCTCTAATTTACTTTTAAAATAAACTATATTTTCTAATCTATCTTCCACCTCAACCTTCCAAGTCAAAGTCCAGTTTCTAACAGTCATGATGAAACATAGTTACTCTGGCAAATTTGGAATCATGGATAACTGCAGAACTTGGAAAATTGTATGAACCTCACAGGCAAGTGAAACAAGTGTGGCGTGATCAGCCTGAGGTTTGATGTGCAACTTGAAAGTTCTAGAAAAGTGGCAGAATAATCTGCTCCCACTCCGCCAGTTTGGTTTCATTGTATGGACCACCTCAGCTGGCATCATGGACCATGAAGAGGCAAGACAAAAACAGGAGGGAAATTCCTGGGTTTCTTTTTCTAAGGGATGCAATGCATATTTGCAGCTATATTACCTCAGTGGGAAATTTTTGAAAAATTAAAAGTTAAGAAGAAATAGTCTGAAGCTGATGCCTGTGTGGACACACTGATCCAAGGAATGAAACAGAAAGTGCAGAAGCGGACCTGAACACACACACACACACACACACACACACACACACACACACACACACACACAGACTCACACACAATAGGTATGGAAGTCTCCACAATGCTTGAGGTGTAAGGGGCATCAGATGTCTTCATTTTTCTCAATAACAAATAACTCCCTCAGGGCAGAGAGTCCAGTGTGGGCCACTTTGCATGGTTTCCCTTCCCTCCTGAGCTTGTGCCAGGGTCCCAGGGCAGACCCAGATTAGGAAAATGGCAGAGGCAGGTGGCAGGGTCTCTGGTCTTGGGTCTGTCCTAGTCCCCTTCATCTCTGTGGTCATCTCTGCCACAAAGTGGCCTTGTTAAGAGTGGCTCACTCTATCATAGGGGCTGGTGACCATCACCTCCCTGCAGACCAGGGCCTTGGGCTGACTGCTACTCTGAGGACCTGCAGAGTTCATCCTTCCTCATCCCCTCGACATCCACACCCTGGATCTGCTAGTCTCAGCAGGGACCCTTTCCAGGACTGTGGGGGGTGTGCCCCTCAGACTGGCCTGCATCTTTGTTGTTTGTTTGGTTTTTTTGAGTCAAAGTCTCACTCTGTCGCCCAGGCTGGAGTGCAGTGGCACGTTCATGGCCACTGTAGCCTTGACCTGCTGGGCTCAGGTGATCCTTCTGCCTCAGCCTTCCTAGTAGCTGGAACTACAGGCACATGTCACCACATCACACTACTTTTTTGATTTATTGTAGAGATAAGACTGGTCTCGAACTCCTGGGCTCAGGCAATCCTTCAGCCTCAGTCTTCCAAGTAGCTAGAACTACAGGCATATGCCATCACACCTGACTGATTTTTCTTGAATTACTGCAGAGATGAGGTCTTGTCAAGTTGCTCAGGCTGGTCTCGAACCCGTGGGCTCAGGCAATCCTCTCACCTGGGCCTCCCCAAGTGCTGGGATTATAGGCATGAAACATCGAGCCCAGCCAGGCCTGCGTCTTTTCTTGTCTATTCCCTAGCTGCCCTCTCCTTCTCTCCCAGAGGCTGTCATCTGCATAACAGGTGCAGGACCAGAGGGGACTTTTAGACCCCTGTGGATCTGGAAGGAGCCCTCATACCTGTGCCTGGGGGACAGTGGCAAATTTAGCCTGCTGGTGGGCCTGAGCAGGGGTGTGAGTGTGGACAACCCTGGTACAAAGGGTGGTTTGTCCCAGATCAAGCTGGAAGGTGACACTGAGGATATATAAGTCTGAGGTGTATGATAAAAAGGACATTTCAAGTCAATAGGAAAAAGATGGAGTTTTCAGTATTTAGTGTTTTAATAACTGGCTAACTTCAGAAAAAAATAATTTGAATCACATATTATGCCAAAAATAAATTCAAAGTGGATTTTTAAAGTTGTTCAACAGGCTGGGCTCAGTGGCTCAGCCTGTAATCCCAGCACTTTGGGAGGCCAAGGCAAGTGGATTGTCTGAGCCCACGGGTTCAAGACCAGCCCGCGCAACTCAATGAGACCTTGTCTCTACAATAAATCAAAAATCAGCCAGGCATGGTGGCTCATGCCTGTAGTTCAAGTTAGTTGGAAGGCTGAGGCAGAAAGATCACCCAGCAGGTCAAGGCTGTGGTGGCCAGGAGCGTGCCACTGCACTCCAACCTGGGTGACAGAGTGAGACTCTGACTCAAAAAAATAAAAATAAAGTTGTTCAACAAACATGTGTTGAGTGCTACCCTGCTGCAGTCATGGGGCTGAGTTTTAGGGGGCACAGAGTCCCCTGCCTTCTCGAGTCTCCCAGGGGCAGATGGAGAGGGCGAAGGGGTGCGATAGTCAACCTAGGAAGCCACAAGCTCTGTTCTAGAATCTATACCTAATAGTTCTAGAATCTATACCTATGAGTTTGCACCACTCATTACCTTCCTCTTGTGCTTAGAAAAGGCCAGTCTTGGGTCCAGACCTGGTGAGGCAGCCAGGGTCCCAGGAGGAGGAAGGGAGACATGTGAAAATGCATCTGCTGGATACCTGAGGGAGGTGAGAGGGAGATTCCTATTTTGAAGCATTTGCTGATTTCTATGGCAAAGTAGTCACCTGTGGCCAGTCTCAGGCTGCTGGCTTGACGTTACCAGCATGTGACTGGGAAGAGATGATGTGGCTAGCTGCTGCATGTCAGTCCTGGTGGCCCCAGCACATCTCTGCCCTTGACCATTTTGTGTTTATAGAGCAGCTGTTTCTTTACCAGCTTCCTGAAAGACTAACCCATTCTAGGGGTGGCCACTGTGACCCCAGCCCCTAGTCCAAGGATTCAGCCAGGCAAGTGGGCAGTGGGAGGCAGGGAAAGAGTCCTGCATATTTCTCCCACTAGCAATGGCAACTAAAAATACAAAATTTTTCAAAAGATAGCCACTTTAGCATCAAAAATTATATAGTATCTAGAATTAACCCCCAAATGCATGAGGCTCTCTACCTTACACTGCATACCAGGAGTGTCCAACCATTTGGCTTCCCCGGGCCATGTCAACTGAAGAGAAAATGTCATGAACTGCACATAAATTATATCATACAGGCCAGGCACAGTGGCTCACTCCTGCAATCCCAGAACCTTGGGAGGCTGAGGCAAGAGGACAGCCTGAGCCCAGGGGTTTGAGACCAGCCCGGGAAACTTGGCAAGACCTCATCTCTATGATAAATCAAAAAATCAGCCAAGTGTGGTGGCATGTGCCTGTAGTCCCAGCTACTTGGGAGGCTGAGGCAGAAGGATTCCTTGAGCCCAGGAGGTTGAGGCTGCAGTGAGCTATGTTTGTGCCACTGCACTCCAGCCTGGGCAACAAAGAGAGACTCTGACTTAAAAAAGAAAAAAAGATTTCTATCTGACAAAGAACAAAGAATAGCATGAATAATTTTAACAGACAGAATAAAAGAAAATATCTGCATTGTCTAAAGCTGACACAGATTAATTTATATAGCTGAGACAGGGTCTCACTAAGTTGCCCAGGCTAGAGTGTCTGGCTGTTTCCAGGTGTTTAGTGCACTACAGTCTTGAATTTCTGAACTCAGGTGGTTATCCAGCCTCAACCTCCCGAATAGCTGGAACTAGAGGCACCACCACACATAGCGGAGAATATATGTCTATGTTTATATTTATATTTATATTATGTTTACACCTCCCAGATTTAGGCATTGTAAAACCTACATGATGTGGGCAGTCCTCTTTAAGAAAGAGAATACAAATGACGATAGAAGGGTACTGGGAGGGGCTCCTCCAGGTGCAAGGCAGGGATCCCACTTTATATTTTCTGCTAAATAATCTGTTCCCCCACCTCACTGCTTTGGGGGACCACTTAAAAAAATAGAGATGGGGGTCTTGCTCTGTTGCCCAGGCTGGTCTTGAACTCCTGGGCTCAGGCAATCCTCCCTCCTCGGCTTCCCAAAGTGCTGGGATTGCTGGTGTGAGCTACCTGGACCACTTTTATGAATCCAGTTCTTGTATATATATGGCCCTGTTTCCAACCCTCTCTTCTGTTCCATTGGTTTGTTCCTACCCCAGGCAGATGGGAAGTTCTGTAGCTTCACAGTCAATCTGTCTCTGGAAACTCCTATAAACTAACAAGAAAAAGACCTAAAATCCTAATTTAAAATAGTTATGAACAGAAAAGTCATGGAAGTATAAATTTGAATGTGTTTATACTTTCACACATATGTAATGAGATACTTAATCTCGCTAGTAAGATGAAAAAGCAAATTAAAAATGAGAGACCACTTGACTTCCATTCGATTGGTAGAAGTTAGGAAGTTGGATAGCAGGTGCTGATGAGGGCTGAGCACAGTGACTCACACCTTGTAATTCCAGCATTTTGAGAGGCTGAGGTGAGACCATTGCCTGAGCCCTGGAGTTTGAAACAAGCCTGGGCAACATGGAGATACCTCATCTCTGTAATAAATCAACAAATTAGCCAAGTGTGGTGGCGTGCACCTGTAGTTCCAGCTTCTTGGAAGAAAGGCTGAGGCAGAAAGATCACCTGAACCCGGCAGGTCAAGTGTATGGTAGCCATGATCATGCACTCCAGCCTGGTGACAGAGTGAGACAAACAAAACAGAACAAAAACAAACAAAAAACAAATGTTGATGGGGACGTGAGGAAATAGGAATTCTCAGTGTCTTGCTGCCAGGGAACGAAGCATCACATTGCCCTGTCTGAAACCAGCCTGGTGGTGTTTAGTGAGACTGTATGTGCACACGCCCAGTCACTTAGCTGTCTTACTTCCAGGTAAAGTTCCAGAGAAACCTTCTTACATACCCATGAGGAGACACATATGAGCTGGTCCCTGCAGGGCTATCTGTGGTATTGGGGTTTCAGAGAACATCACCAGGGGAGGGATATGCTAAGTGTTATTTTCATATGAGGGTCATTCATATGTGGAATTTTATGTAGGAGAAAGGAGCAACCAATTCAACGTAGATATAATGGAGCGTAAACAATGTTCAGTGACAGAAAGTAAGGAATAGCATGAAGGCTGTAGCACAAAACCATTTAAAGACACCCCAAACAGCCCTGTCCATTCAGTAAGATGAAAGCCAGCTGCCGTGTCCTGTGGACACTCAGTCCTGAGGGAAGGTCCAAGTAACAGGAACTGAGACCTCTTGCCAAGAGCCATGTGAGTGAACTGTCATAGAAATGTTACAGCCTGACCAGATTCTGATGCCCACTGCCCAGAGAAGCTGAGACCAAGAAAGTGACTGTAGGCCGGGTGCGGTGGCTCAGTCTATAATCCCAGCACTTTGGGAGGTCAAGGTAAGAGGATTGCCTGAGCCCGGAGGTTCGAGACCAGCCTGGGAAATTTGGTGAGACCTCATCTCTACAATAAATCACAAAAATTAGCCAGACATGGTGGCGTGCATCTGTAGTTCCAGCTACTTGGAAGGCTGAGGTGAAAGGATCGCCTAAGCCCAGCAGGTTGAGGCTGCAGTGGCTGTGAGTGTGTCACTGCACTCCAGCCTGGGTGATAGTAAGACTGACTCAGAAAGAAAGAAAGAAAAGAAAGGAAGAGAAAGAGAAAGAAAGAAAAGAAAGAAAGAAAGCTACTATTACACTACAAAAGAGTATAATGGTCATGAAGCAGCTAAGCCTGGAGGAAGAGAGATATTTCTAAAATTCGCCTCCCCTAGAGTCTTGGGCTAGGGGTTTTAAAGGAATATTTTGGCTGGCAGGAGGCTGGTTAAAACAGATCCTGCAATGGTTGAGGATGAAGCTGTGAGGGTACTGAAACCGTCTGTACACAGAATCACTTTTTGAAAGAGGGTCACAGCACTGGGGGAGTAAGCTCCTTGATATGCATCCCAGGTCCAGGTGGGGGTCACAGGCCTATTGGAGTACAAAGTCTGCAAAACATCTCAAACACCATTCTTTTGTTTTTGAGTCGGAGTCTCACTCTGTCACCTAGGCTGTAGGGGAGTGGCACACACATGGCCACCACAGCCTCGACCTGCTGGGCTCAGGTGATCCTTCCACCTCAGCCTTCCAAGTAGATGAACTACAGGCACATGCCACCACACCCAGCTAATTTTTTGATTTATTGTAGAGACAAGGTTTCACCAAGTTGCCCAGGCTGGTCTCGAACCCCTGAGTTCAGGCAATCCTCTCGCCCCTGCCTCCCAAAGTGCTGGGATTACAGGCTTAAGCCACCATGCCTGGCCCTCAAACACCATTCTTAAGTTTTACAACAGATGCTATCTATGAAACAAGTCCTGCAACCATTGGCTACTGACCCCTGGGCAGTGAGCCATTGTAGAGATAGCTTAGTAGGAAGGTTATGTGGAAGGCAGAAGCCCTGAGATTAAAGCTGCTTGCACCCTTTGGCCAATTAAACTGTATGCCATCAAGGAGATCTGTGTGACCTTAGACTCATTATTTAAGGGAAAATAAGTTTTTGTTGGTTTCTTTCTTTCTTTTTTTTTTGAGTTGGAGTCTTACTCTGTCGCCCAGGCTGGAGTGCAGTGGCACACTCATGGCCACCCCAGCATCAACCTGCTGGGCTCCAGCAATTCTTCTGCCTCAACCTTCCAAGTAGCCGGAACCACAGGCATGCAAGACCACACTCAGCTCATTATTGTAGAGATGAGGTCTCACCAAGTTGCCCGGACTGGTTTCGAACCCGCAGGCTCAGGCAATCCACTCTCCTTGGCCTCCCAAAGAGCTGGGATGACAGACTGAGCCACTGAGCTCCATCAGGAAAATAAGTTTATCGACCTTGTGGGCAACTTCCCCCAACCCCAGAGGTCAGGATAATTGCTGACTGTTAAAGTGAAAGCAAACTTGGAAACAACAGATTTGTTAACTTGTAACCATAGCTGCAACTTTGGAAGGACCAGTGTCTTCCACAGCTTTTACCCTGTTTCCCTATATTAATTTTATAAGTTGGGCTCGGTGGCTCAGCCTATAATCCTGCACTTTGGGAGGCCAAGGTGAGTGGATTGCCTGAGCCAGTGGGTTCGAGACCCACCTGGGCAACTTGGTGAGACC
>NW_007080031.1:0-847 GCF_000164805.1 Carlito syrichta | reverse complement strand
GACCGGCCACTACACTCCAGTCTGGGTGACTGAGTGAGACTCCAACTCAAAAAAAAATAAAATAAAATAATTTTATATAGGCAGTTTCAGAAATGGCCCCTCCCACCCCAGTTGAGCCTTGATGACGTCAGCCCCAACCCACCCTTTGATGGCAACCTCACATGGTATGTTGAGCCAGAACTGCCCAACTCAATTGCCCCCGGATTCTCAACCCTCAGAAACACTGAGTTGACAAATGTGTATTATCGTAAGCTGCCAATTCTGGGGTAATCTGTTATGCAGCCATAGGTGACAGATACAAGCACGGATGCCAGAGTGGCTGAAGTGGATGCCTGGAGGAGAGAGCAGGAGTTGGATGGAGATGGGGATAAAGAGAAACAACAAAATAAATAAGGCAGGGCTTGTGCAAAGCATTGATGAAGTATGCCGTGAACTGAGAGGTAAAACTATTTGCTCCTACAGACCCCAAATTAAAAGCAGATTGAGAGAAAGAGAGAGAGAAAGAGAGAGGACCTCCTGGGTTTTGGGAGGCCAGGGTTGATTCCTAGCTCTTCTGTTGGCCTGCCATGGGACTTCAGGAAGTTTCTCTCCTTGCTGGGGCCCAGTTTTCTCATGTGTGTAATAAGATTAGTCATAACACCTCCCCTGCCCATAACTGGGAGCCTGATAAGATGATGAGTCGATGAGCAAGAACATGCTTTCAGAAAGGAGAAACAAGCTCTTCCCATGTCTGCTTTCTTTTTTTTTTTTCATTAATCAGTATTTTTTATTATGGTTTTGTGGGGTACAATTAAGGGTTAGGTGTACAATGACGTTTCATTCAGGCACCCTGTAGATAAGAAGTGTT
>NW_007080030.1:1144-10716 GCF_000164805.1 Carlito syrichta | reverse complement strand
ACACCGCACACCCCACACCCCCCGCACACCACACACATCACATCACACTACAGACCAGCAGCCCACACCCCACACGCACATCACACGTATACCACACACACACCCTGCACACCACACGTACACACACAAACACTACACACACCACACCCTACACACCCTGCACCACACACACCTCACCCACACACACCCCCATATAGACACACCATCACTCACACCACACACACACACACCCACGACACACACCACGCCCATCCCCCCACACCCCACACGCCGTACACAAACCGCACACACACAGACGCACACACACTCGCACGCTCCCGCCCACAGCAGCGGGAGAATCCCCGGCGCCCCTACCGGTCTGGAGGACGACCCGCTGGACAGCGGCGCTCTCTCCGGCCCCCAGCGCGGCCCCCGTCTCGTGCCGTCGGCGCCGCTCCCGGGCTCCTGTCGTCGCAAGAAGGCCTGGAGGACAGAGGGCATGTCCTGGTGAGCTCACCGGGGCCGTGTGACACCACGCCCCCCGGCCCCTCGGACACTCCCAGCCGGGCCGCCGCCCCGTGCCCCGTCCCTCGGCCCAAGGGCTGGGTCCGCAGCAGGGCTGCTTGGAGAAGTCAGACGGCGCACAGCCCAGAGGGTCTGGCCAAGGAGGCCCCGCCGCCTCCTCAGGGCAGGTCTCACCGACGAGGCGTCCCCTGCCCCTTCTGGCCCCGTGGTCCCCGAGGCGCCTCCCTCCTGCCGCCCACCCCGCGGTCATCCCTGGGATTCCGCCCCTTCCGGGACGCGCCTCTCCCGGCACAGAGCCTCGGCGCAGGCTGTTCCCTCTGCACGGAAGCCCCTCTGAGGCACCCTCCTGGCCATCCCCTGCTCAGGTCTCCGGCCCGGGGCGCTGCCTCTCGGAGCCTCCTTCCGCCCCAGCCCAAGCCAGTGGCTGCCGCGGCCACGTGCACGCACGCCACCATGAGCCACACGTTTCCCGTTGCCGCGGTGGTTTCTGATGTCAAGCCCGTGTTTCCTGATGACCCTTGGAGCTGGGCCTTTTCGTTGAATTGCATTTTTGCGGAGGAAGTATCAACCCCCGAGCAAAAAAACAAAAATAAAATGACCAGCAAAAAGACTCTCTCCATTTTTCTCAGCAAAACTTAACTAAAATCGGGTCCCCAAACCCTTCTCCAGATCTGGGTGTGAGCAGCCCCAAGGGGATCGGTCCCCTGCCGCAGGGACTTCAGCTGAAGCACCAGTCAGACGTCCTGCGCGGGGCCACACGGGCCGCCCCAGGGACCCAGCTCACCTAGGTCCCGCCAGACCCAGTGACGCTGCAAGGAGAGGGATTCAGCACGAAGACCCGTGACACCGTGTCTCCGCGGGCCTGGCGCTGGCCCGGAGGGCTGGGCTGAGAAGGGAGAGGTCCCTCGCCGATGCTCTCCACTGTGGGAAGAGCACCGGCTTTCGGGACAGGCAGGACTTTCCGGAACGCCACCCTGTGGGTCGGCCTCACAGCATGCCAGGGCGAAGAACCAAGCATGCCGCCTCGGGGCTGGACAGTTGTCACACTGTGGCCCACGACTGAACCGCAGGTCATGCCCTCTGCTCCAGGGAGAAGGACCCAGTGTCACCCGGCTTGCTTGGGAAGGGACAACACCCTGTCTCACAGCCACTCTTATTCTCAAAACCGTGCCTTGTGGAGAGTAAGTCATTGTATACTGCATGGGCAGTGTGTGTTTAATAATTTAAATAAGAAGCAGCAAAAAGTCAGACCGTAGCTATAATACATCTGTTAAGTAAGCAAACACTAAATTACAAAGAGACCAAGCTAGCCCAGAGAGCGTCAGCCGAGGCCTTGGTGAGGTTAAGGAAGCATGGGCTTTCTTTCCTGTTCCTTCTACCATGACGTCCCACGGCGCTGTCCTCCGGGAGGAGCCCGGCGAGTGACGTTTCCGGAAGGGGCAGACATCTGCGTGGTCCGGCCCTGCTGCTTCCCCTCCCGCCCCCACCCCTACTTGAGACTTGCTCCCGGGCTGGAAGGGGGTGGCATCAGCAATGGGCACGGCCTGGCAGATTCTGTGGGAGGAACAGAATTCTTGTGGGCTGAGTGTTTCTCGAGAATTCTCTCCAAGAATGCATATGCCTGAAATACTTCTTGACCGAAAGGGGAGGAGGAGCAGATTGGCTCGCAGTGTTCAAAGGCGTTGTTTTCCCCTGGTTCCTGCTCCTTGGCGCTCCTCTGAGCCGGACAGAACTGCGGCGAGGGGGCGCTTGCTGACCTCTGACCTGTGGAGCCCGTGATCTTCTGTGTAGATCAAACACGGATCCTCCCAAGGGTACAGCTGTGCTGAGAAGGAACCTGGGGACACAGTCCAGCCAGGAGGCCGGTCCTGGGAGCAGCGGGGCCCAGCCACACTCCCCGGGCGGGTTTCCTTGTGAACGGAATGAGGTTTGGGGCCGTAGAGGAGGGTGTTGCTTCGAGGCCTGCCCGGAGATGGCAGGGAGGGGTGGGAGCCACAGGCCAGGAGGAGGGGGTTTGTGACTCACAATGCCAGCAGCCCCAGCCTGGACGTTAGCACACCCGTCCAACCACCCGGGGCGGGACGTGCATGGCCAGAAGAAGTTTCTGACCCTGTGGCCGGCCTGAGTGCAGACTTGAGGCCGGAGGTGCCCGGCAGTGTCTTCCTCCTTGGTCCTCCCTCCCAACGCCCCCGCAAGCGGCCCCAGCCCGGTATGTCCCCGGCGGCAGCGCGCGCAGGTGGGCTGCCCTCTGGGCAGAAGCTGCGGCCCTGGGGACCGCATGCAGGATGAGCACAGCTGCCCACAGGACGCCGTGACTTTGGGACTCACTGCAACTCAGTGCTGGCAGATGCCACAAGGCCCAGCCCTGCTGCTGTCTAACGTGACCTTGGGCGAGCGGACGCCATGGGCTCTCACCTTCCCATATCTCTGAGTGCCGGGTCGTTAGCGGTCGGCAAGCGGCACACAGCAGGCGGCAAGGGAGCAGAGTGACTGGCCATGGTGCGCGTCCACCCACAAGCTCCCACCACCCTCACCACCGTCACCACCCATCTGTACTGTGATATCCGTCACCACCGCCGCTGTCGTCACCACCGCCCCATCCCCAATCCCCACCACACTCCCTGCGGTGCTGCTTTCGGCTCCATTTCCGGTTTCCTTCCACGTCTCAAGCCAGCCTTGGCTGGGGCACATGATGCGGATCTTGGCCGCGAAGGAGAGACTGGCTCGTCCTGAGACCGTGGGCGAGGGGTGCTTCCCGGGCCCGGGTCCCCAGCCGCCCAGCAGCCCCTGCCCAGTCATCAGCTGGCATCCCAGGCCGGCGGCCTGCCTTCGGCCCGGACCCGCAGTCGCGCGTGAAGGCCCTCGGGTTCCTCCCCGCACGCAGAGCCCGTGAGCCGTCACGTGGCTGCAGAGGCCAGTGCCAGGAACACGCCCCAGCTCCTGGCTCTGGCCTGGGAACCCCACAGCTGCGCCCCCAGTCTGGAACCCGGCGGCCTCTGCTCCCCAGCCCTGGGAGCGTGGTGTGAAGTGGGGCACCCGCTACCTCCAGCCGGCCTTTCTGGCTGCCGGTCTTAGGGTCTGACACGCAGAACCCGGAGTCTGGGGTTTTCACTGTCACTGGCGACATGATCAGCACCCGCTACTTTTAAGAGGTCGGCAACGCAAAGGCGTAGAGCAGTGTGGTGTGCTGCACCCCTCAAGGGTCTGCTGTCCTGTCCTGGCTGGGACGTGCAGAGGCTGTGCCCCAGCCACTGGAAGCATCAGGTAAAGGGCTGCCGCTCATGGTGGCGGTGGCGGCGGCAGCGGCGCTGATGGTGGTGAAGATGGGGGCGGTGGTGAGCTGGGAGAGAGCCGCTCCCCGAATTCCCCGGGAGGAGACTGGACTCTCCATTCCACGCCCTGAGTAGACGCCCCAAGCCCTGGCCACCTGCCATGCAGACACCCATCGTGTCTGTGAACACATTTACATCGGGGTGTGCAGCTGTTTGTTCTGCACTAGACGGCCTTGAGATGAATGGGCGACGTGGAATGAAGCCACCTGGAACACCCTGAGCCGATTACTGAGAGTCCTTCTGAAGTGCCACGTGTCATCTTCCCCCCAGCTTTCCAGTGGACATTAGTGGCTAAACTCTGCCTCCAGATACATAAACACATTTGGCAGGAAAAAAAACAAGATCTATGTAGCATGAACACCCTTGAAGAATCAGAGCCAAATTCTGAGATGGCATGTAATTATACACAAGTTCCCAGATTCTGAAATAGCACAGAATATGCTAAATGGATGTTTAGTTCCTCTTGTTTTCTTACAAGGGGCCCGCCCAGCCCCGGAAAGGCGCAGAGTCAAAATAGCCCGGATGGGTCTGTCCCTCCTCTCCAGCTGCCGCGCCCAGACCTGTGAGGGCGCGGTTCACACGGCGAGAGCCCACCCTGAGCGTCCTTCAGGCTGCAGCCAGGACAGTTTACACAGGAGGTTTCTGGGGCTCCCCTCTGAGCCAGTCCAGGAAAGAGAAGTCAGGCACAGGAAGGAGCACTTGGGAGTCTCACACCTGGGGTCTCACGCTGCTTGCAGGCCCTGAAATCGGGGCTCCTGGGCTCCTCGGTGGGCCACCGCCTCGGGCGAAAGCTGGTACTTCTACCAGAAGCGGCGGACCCAGGGCCTCCACATCCGCCCGACACCGTCACCTTGGTAGACGGCCTCCCTGCGCAGAGCCGTTCACGGGCCGCGTTCCCGAGGGGCCCCTACAGCCGCACGCATGGTTCCCTTCTGGGCAGGGCAAGGCGGCGATGAAGCGACGTGACGAAAACCGCAGGCATCCCTGTGGTCGTTGCCGTGGGCTGCTCTACATGTCCTTCAGCCATACTTAGGACCTCTTGGGAACAAGCACACACACTTGTCTTCTGCAGACCTTGTGGGGAGTGCTGTGGACAATGCTCCGTGAGGGTGGGTTTGGCTTTGGGGAACAGTCGCAAGCCAGCCGGGTCTCAGTCTGACAGAGTTGGGGGCCTCGCGGGGCCCCGCCGGGCTTCAACCAGCGCGTGGCGTCAGGCCCGACACAGCAAGGCGAGAGACTCAGCCCTCGCCTGAAGAAGCCAAAGCCAGGCTGTGGGAATCCCCCAAAGATGACCTCGGCGCCATCTTGTCTCACCAGCTCTGCGTGAGAGGTGTGCCAGGGGCTGTCGCACTGGGTGACGGGCAGGTCCTCCCACCGGGTGAGGGTTACGGCTGTGAACTTGGGGAATCGAGAACGTCACTCAACTGTACGCTCAGAACAGGCCGGATTGTAACCCCAGAAAGTACTTTTAAAAGAAGACTACCGTGGGTACTCCTGCGTGGGAACAGAGACGCCCTCGAGTGCTAGATTAAAACCAAGATCCCAGCTCGCTTGCTCATGCAGAGCAGGACGGGGGCAGGGAGGTGCCAGGGCGACGTGACATGAGGCTGGTCTTGAGAAGGTCCCGGGTCTCGCGGCCTTCAGCCAGGGAAGGCGCTGCAGGGTGGTGTGGACTCCGGGGGCGCCATCAAAGGCACGCTTTAGATGGTTTTTGAGAGAACCGTCTCTGAGATCCCAGGAGAAGTCGGGACAGCAGCAGGGTAAAAGGGGGCGCCAGCCCACAAGCTCTCGGGTAGGCGTGGCGGGACTGGGGAACTGGTGGGATGCGGACCAGGAAGCAGAGAAAGGCGTCAGGGAGGGCTTGGGCCACAGGGGGCCGGACAGGGTGGATGTGCCGGCACCAGACACGAGGGGTTGGAGGGCCGGTGCTGTCTGGAATCGCCACCTAGCAGGCACGGGAGGCTCTAACACTCTGGGAGGCCTGGGGTGACACCTCCCTGCGTGAAGGGGTGGATGAAGCCAGAGGAGCGTGGCTAGCCACGGCGCCCTAGCGGGCTGGAGCAGGGTCCCCAGTGCCCTGGCCACGGAGCAGTCCGTGGCCGGTGAGGGGCGGGCCGGCGCGAAGTGTCACCTGCGTCAACAGCTGCTCCCCTCCGCTCGCGTGCCTGCCTGAGCTCTGCTTGCTGCCGGATCCGCAGTGGCGCTAGGGTCTCGTGTGAGGCCGCCCCGGGGCCGGCTGTGCGTGCGGGGGATCGAGGCTGCACTCCTTGGGAGGATCCAATGCCTGGCGGCCTGAGGCAGGCCGAGGCGGGGGTGCCAGTGCTGGGCGCGGCTGCAGAGACCAGCGAACACGAGCGGCAAGGGGGCTGCACCCCCCCGCCCCCCACCTGGTCTGTGGGAAGCCGTCTTCCCCGAAACGGGTCCCTGGTGCCATAAAGGTTGGGGCCACCGGATAAGAGGAGCCTCGGGCAGGAGCCCAGGGGCCATGCACATCCGCTGGGCAGCCAGAGGAAGAGGCGTGGAGGAGGCGGCGGGAGAAGCCAGAGGAAGTCAGGGGGCGAGAGGGCTGGAAGCCAGGGCCGCGTGTCAGGAGGAACCGTGTCCCAGGACAAGGCTCCCCGACGCAGCAAGAGTCAGCCTGAGGGCCACAGCCACCCTGGGGGAGAACAACTTCGAGGCGGGGCAGGGGAAGCCAGGCCGTGGAGGGGGGAGGTGACGCCAGGACATGGGGGGCGAGGGGGGTGCCAGCCAGCTGCCCTCGCCACCCCACTCCCGCCTCACTCCAGCCCCAGAGTCCCTCCAAGTCCCCCCGTTTCCCTGCATCTCGCGTCCCCGCCAGTCCTCTCCTGGCCCGCGCCGTGCGTGACCGCGGAAAACACGGAAGCCAGAGCCACCTGCCCCGCCCCCACCGTCCCGTCTCCGGGCCATGATGAGAGTGAGATGGACGTGCCGGGCAGCCTCCCATGACAGCCGCGCCCGGCCTCCCGACGCTCACAGCTGCCCTGGGCTGCGGCGCTCCAGGCACGCTGGCTGCCGGCTGGCTTCCCCGATGCGCCTGCCGCTTCCCACCTGGAGGCCTGGCAGATGCCTTCCTCCCACCTGTGCCGCCCTGGTGGGCTCCTTCTCATAGTTCACCTGCTCTGGCAGGCTCCTTCCCATAATTCACCTCCACGGCCAAGTGCCCCTTCCTCAGAGGCCTTCCTTCCTTGCTTGTCTGAGGGAACACCATCCCCACTCCCTCGACCTGTTTTATTATTATTACTGTTATTATGATCATTAGCGTCAGAGTCTCACTCTGTCGCCCAGGCTGGAGAGCAGTGGTGCAACCTTGACCTCCGGGGCTCTGGTGCGCCTCTCACTTCAGCCTCCCAAGTAGCTGGGACTACAGGCACACACCACCACACTGGGTAATTTTTAAATATTTTGTAGAGACAAGGTCTTGCTATGTGGCTCAGGCTGGTCTCAAACCCCTGGACTCAAGCAATCCTCCCACCTCGGCCTCCCAAAGTGCTGAGACCCCATGCCTGGCCTGCCTTATTGTATTTATCAGTAACTGAACTGTCTGACACTTTTTACTTGGGTACGTTTCTTTTTTCACTCCTACAGTAAAAATTCCAGGAGAGCAGGGACATTGTTCAGCACACAGTAGGCACTTAATAAATGTTATGAATGAAAGGCAGGGCTGAAAGCTCAGTGGAGATTAGAAAACAAAACCGCGAGCCAGGCTCGGTGGCTCAGCCTGTAATCCCGTACCTTGGGAGGCTGAGGTGAGTGGATTGCCTGAGCCCGCAGGTTCGAGACCCGCCTGGGCAACTTGACGAGACCTCATCTCTACAATAAATTTTTAAAAAATTAGCCGGGCGTGGTAGCGCGCGCCTGTAGTTCCAGCTACTTGGAAGGCTGAGGTGGAAGGCTCGCCGGAGCCCAGCGGGTCGAGGCTGCGGTGGCCAGGAGCGCAACTCAAAAAAAAAAAAAAAACAAAACCGCAAGGGCTCAAAGCCACGCAATTGTGTGATTTTTGTCGGCAAGGACCATCAAATAATATCGAATTTCCAAATACGAGCTGGCGGCAGATGCCTCTGAAAGGTGGACGGGTCCCGGGTGACCAGCTCGGCTGCCTCCATTCTTAGTTATTTGACAGGCATTCCCCAGACCTCCTAGTCCTCTTCTTGGCGGCTTTGCAGGCTGTGGATCCCAAAGCTCCGCCAAGTGGTGCAGGTGAAACCCGGTTCCAGGGAGGCCTGCCACCTTGGTGACCGCGGGGGGTTGGCGGGACTTGAGACTGCCGAGGAGGGGGCCATCCCAGCGTCTCTGCCTCTCCCCAGGGAGGGGCCCCCTCTCCACCCGCGCGGGGCTGACAGCGGTCTCTTGACGGGGCAAGCCGCCGTGGGATGGGGGCGCTTCTGACTGTGCCCAGCACCCCTCGCCCGTCCGGCCAGGCGGGCGATGGCCTCGCGACTCCAGGCCCCATGTGTTTTGTGTTGGCCTTGTGCGCGGGAACCGGGGCGAGAGTGGCGAGCCGGCTTGTTCACAAAGGGCGGGGGCAGGCTGGCCCTCCGTGCCCCTTCCTCTGGGTGGGTTTGTCACGTGGCTTCCTGACCCATGGGCTGGGCTAGTCCTCTCGGACGTGCCTCCCGTGGCGTTTGCACGACAAGGCGACGCAGGCCCGTGGTGATGGGCTCCACTGTGCAGACAAGGAAACCGAGGCTCGGAGGCGAGGGGTTTCGAGGGCTGCCCGGCTGGCGCGTGGCGCCCGGGCTGGGAGTCGACGCCTGCTTCCCGCACCCTGGGCCCGCTCGAGCCCTGCCACGTGTGCAGGGCAGGGGCGCTCCCCTCGCCGAAGTTACCTGGTACTCAGAGCCCTCCTTGTGCTGCATGTCTCGCAGGTGCTGGACGTCACTGACAAATCTCTGCCGGTCCCTGGCTTCGCGCAACATGATTCTGGACCCTCGACCTGGGGAGGAAACAGAAACACCGTGCTGATGACCGCCGTGGTGGCGCTGCCGCATTTGGGCTTATTTTCGCAGACTTGCTTTTGTCCTTGGATGCACCTGGTCTCCGTGGCGTGAGAGGCACAGGTGCCCCTGTTGGACGGGAGGGCCCCATGCTGGTGCCGCCGCCCTGGCCGAGGCCGGAGCGACCCCACCCTGGCTATTCTCGGGCTGGACTGACATCACCCGAGGCCACGGCAGGTCTGCAGCACAACAGAAACGAGGACCCAGAACTTCCTAAGTGAGCAGTGGCGGGAACGCTGAGCCTGGCCCGCACTGGGTGCGGGGCGCCCACGGTGCCCGCCTTGCGTCGCTGGTGGGGACGGACACCGACGGGTGAGCCCTGACCATGACACGCGCCATGAGCCGCATGGGGCTCTGGCGGGGTGTCACCACGGGCGGTGTGGCCTGGTCTGGAGGGCCAGCCCGCGTGCCTTGGGAAAGGGCGCGCGGGCTGGCCGGTGAGCAAGGCCAGAGAGGACGCAGGTGCAGAGGAGGCACGGGCGGGCGGCGCAGTGGGCGCAGAAGTGAGGAGGGACCCACCAGGGCCTGGGCGGAGGCGGCACCAGCGCCAGCTCCGGGCGGTGGTGGCAGCGCTCCGAAGAGTCGCAGGGTGGCGGGTGGCCAGATCGGTGTCTTTAAAGGGTGCCTCCAGCTGCAGAGTGGAGAGTGGGTGGCAGGGTGAGAAGTGGAAGCGGGGAGACTGAGGGGGTGGGCCGTGGCCACCTGGATGTGATGGAGGGGT
>NW_007080030.1:0-1124 GCF_000164805.1 Carlito syrichta | reverse complement strand
CCAGGAAAACACCCAGGGAGGCGCGGCCTGTGGGAGGGAGGGGGCGGCCGCCGTGGGAACAGGGTGGGGACCAGAGGCAGACCCCGGTGCTGACCGGAGAGGGGACCACGCAGGTATCGCAGGGTCCTCGTGACCTGCTGAGGGGCTGGACGGACGGAGCTGAGGCAACAGGCAGCTCAGGAGAAGCCCTCAGGGGGGAGGCCCGGCAGGCACCTGTCAGAGGCACGAGGAGAGCTTCAGGGAGGCCTCTAGCCTCGGTGCCAGCTCTCAGTGGAGGGACAGGTGGACAGCCAGGAGGCGGTGTCCATGGGAGGTATAGGGCGGAGACCACGCCCTCAAGATGTCTGACTCTGATCATGACCAAAATATTTAAGCTCACAAAGGTACAACACGGCCCTGTTAGTGATGAGCCTGCCAGACCGCACGCCTGTCATTCCAGCACTTTGGGAGGCAGAGGCAAGAGGACTGCCTGAGTCCAGGTGTTCAAGACCAGCCTGGGCAATATGGTGAGACCTCGTCTCTCCCAAAATAAAAAAAAAATTAGCCGGGTGTGAGGGTGCACCCCTGTAATCCCAGCACTTCAGGAGGCAGAAGTGAGAGGACTGCCTGAGCCCAGGGGTTTCAGACCAACCTGGGTAACCGGGTGAAACCCCCTCTCTCCGAAAAGAAACAAATTAGCCAGGTGTGATGATGCCCAGCTGTAGTTCCAGCTACTCAGGAGGCTGAGGCGGGAGGGTCACCTGAGCCCGTTGAGGCTATGGGAGCCGTGACTGTGCCACTGCACTCCAGTGGCGGGGACGGAGTGAGACTCCAACTCAAAACAAAACAAAAACAGCAGAACTCTGTGAGATAAACTACTGCAGGCACCGAGGAAGCAGGCCGTTAGCGGGAGACCGCCTAGACGGCAGACAGCCCCTGTTCAGGCAGACGCCCTCCCCGTCTGCTCCGAGTGCTTCCTACACTGCGAGTGGGAAGAACTGACCAGGACAGACAAGCAGCAGAAATAACTGCATGGAAACAGAGCTGCCGGGAGAGCGCCTCGCCGGCGGAGCTTGGCTTTGTGGGCCTCCTCAGCCAGATGGCCACTTGCAGCCGGGAGCCGCTCCTCAGCAGGCAGGCAGGGT
>NW_007080029.1:119353-167300 GCF_000164805.1 Carlito syrichta | reverse complement strand
TAGATTTCATGTGTTGGGAACTTAAACCCCGATGTGGTAATATTGAAAGGTAGGATCTTTAAGAGATCATTGGATCACAAGGGCTCTGCCCTCTTGAATAGATTAGTCCACTTATGGATTAATAAATGAATGGGTTATCATGGAGAGGAACTGGTGACTTCATAAGAAGAGAAGGAGAGACCTGAGATAGTATGCTCAGCTCCTTGCCATGTGATACCCTGTGCCAGGACTTTGCAGAGATCGTCACTAGTGCAATGTGGCTCTCACTGGGTGCAGGCCCTCAATCTTGGACTTCTCGGCCTCCATAACTCTAAGAAATAAATTTATTTTTTTTACAAATTACCCAGCTTTAGGTATTCTGCTATAAGCAACAGAAAATAGACTATTAAGTTCATTGATTTGAACTGAGCTCCTACACTAAGACCCAACAAACCAACCCAAAATGAAGTCACTTATTTTGTGTTGGAGTCCTCTTTGCTTTAATTTATCTGAGGAAAGTAACCTGATGTCAACCAGTCCGCTTTTTGCTTCATGCTGTTACCTTGTCCCTGCTCAAGCTACTTTACAAAAACCAACTAATGTGCTATGCTTAATGGAATGGTTGTCTGTCTTGCAGATTGGGTACTGCCCAGTTCATGGATCACTAATAAATGCCAATTAGATCTTTAAACCTTGGTTTACTGGAAATCTGTTCTTTGACAAAGTATTAAAGTAACCACAAATAACTCTAATATTTTCTTTCTTGCATTCCTGCTGGAACCTAGGCATCTGAATTTTCAGGCCACAGAGTAGGACAGAGACCTAGAGCCTCAAGAGAGCGTGGTTCATGCCAGCAAACTGAGAGGGGCCAAAGTGCTCAAAAGTGAGACTGGTTTTTGATTGATGGCATCTAGATTCATTCTGAGTCATTTTCAGTGATTCCAACTCCCACTAAGCTCTATGGTGTCATGCATTCCAATGACTAACAGCTGAGCTAATAATAATTCTATCTACTTGTGCATACTTCAGAATTGTTTCAACAAAACTGAAAGAAGTTGGGGGAATATGTCGGTACTCAACTATGTCTGCTAGAAACACACAGTCCCCAGCTTCTTCTAAAATACATTATAAAAACAGAACATTAGCACATAGGAAGGTTGTTACTACCAACTGCAAAACACACAATAAAACAAACATCCTGATCACACTGAAGCATAGACAAAGACTGTGAACTTCCAGAAATGCATCTGTATTTTATCTTCTCTCTCTCTCTTTTTCTTTCTTTCTCTCTTTTCATGAAGACAAGGTCTCACTGTGTTGCCCAAGTTAATCTTCAATTCCTGGTCTCAAGGGATTTTCTCTTCTAGTCTTCTCAAAGTGCTGGGATTATAAGTGTGAGTCCTGGGCCTGGCTTATATGTATTTTAGATAAGACATTTAGAGAGATCTATTTTGTTTTCAGTAGCATTACAGAAAATTTCATTAAGATATCTTTTTGGTTTTTTAAAAACAACAAAAACATACAGAGTTTATTAAACATTGAGGAGTTTGTAGTTGGTTAAAAAAAATATTATCACAGATCTCTTTATTACCTCTGAAATCACCACTGATCTCTAGGAGATGATGGCAGACCAATGCTCAGACAGAAGGCTTACTTCAAAGAGAAATGTGAGGAAAGCTACTTGCTCCAGAGAAAAGATCAAAGGAAGAGAATTATTTTATTTACACAGACATTCACGTCTCCCCTCACTCTCTGGGTTTCTGCTGAATTTCTAAAATGTGTTTACAGGCAAGCTGCAAAGCACAGAGAAATGTTGCTCTCAATAAGTTCTCAGTGGGCTTACAAGTTAGTGGAAGAGGCAGGTAACTAGCAATTACCCGAGAGAAGACCTTGCACTCCAGAATTCTCAGGGTACTGTGACAGCCCAGCAAAGTGCCATGGAACAGACCATGTGTTTGGGTCGTCCTCCATTCTTCCTGCCCGGGTTGAACTCTAAAGAATATGATCAAGTTATACAAGTGAAGGATCATAAATTAATAAACATGGACTGAACAAATACAATGTTACATACTCTGCTACAAATTTAATGAATACAGTTTCATGATAGGAACATACTGATTAGGAGAGCAGGCCTGGGACTTGGACTTCCTGCGTTCACATCCTAGTGGCCACATTTACTAGCTGGGTGTATTTGGGTAAGTTAGCTCACCTCTCTAAATGTCAATTTTCCCATGTTAACATGGCATAATAACAGTATTCATCTCATTTAGAAGTAGACACTATAGTTATGAGCAATGTACTAGACAATCCTTGGGAAGCACTTAGGACTATACCTGATACAGTAAATATGAGTTGTTCTATATCAGTTAATCCTAGTAACCCGTTGAACTAACTAATACCATTATTGTTATCTCCATTTTATAGCCAAGGAAACTGAGGCCTAGGGGGCATTCGTAATTTGCAAGGTTACTACTATGGTGTGGCACCCAGGCTGCCTGCCCAGGAAAGGGAGCAGAGTGTGAAAACATGGTGATTCCAGGAAGAAGGGAGTGGGGGAGTCTCCAACAAGAACGAGTGGCTACCTCGATTATTTTAGAAAGAGAAAACCGAGTGTCAAAAAAGAGATCAGCAGTATTTTTCATTATGTGCATGTTAATAGATTGTGTGAGTAGATAATAGATATGCATAAGTAGGTAAGAGGCATGATCCTGGAGTTTTACCATCATAGGTGGATGTTGGCTTTTTTCCACAAATCAACAATGTGGGGGGAGGGAGAGAGAGAGGAGTTATATAAAGCAAAACAACAGCTGTGCTGCTGGGAGAGGCTGGAGTAAAGTTGCAATATGTCAGCGCTAAAAAGCTAGTACACAGTATATGCTGAAGTTTCATTTTGTTTTTCCCGTTGGTTCCATATTTTGTTGATACTTGACATGCAATTGCAAAGAATGCATTACACCTATAATCCCAGCACTTGGGGAGGCCACTGGGAGGATCCCTTGAGGCTAGGAGTTGGAGACTAGCCTGGGCAACATAACAAGAACATGTCTCTACAAAAAAAAAAAAAGCTAGGTGTAGTGGCACGTGTTGGTTGTCCCAACTATTCAGGAGGCTAGGGCAGAAGTATCACTTGAGCCCAGGATGTCCAGGGTGCGATGACTGTATTTCTTACGACTTTACTTTGTCATACTAAAACATTTTTTTCTTGTTTTGTCATACGACATTGGTCCCTAGAATTTCTTCCTCTCTGAAAGCTCAAGTTTCTATACTCTGCTATACCCTCAGTTATAGTTCCAGCAGAGTACTGGGGACTGTGACCAGAAAGGTAGCATGATCCAGTAGCACCAAGCAACTAGTAGCCCCTTTGACAAGCTGCCACCAACGGGAATGAGACTACCCACCCAGGTCTGTTAGAGTGCTTCTGAAAGGAGCCCCAGCCTCTCTGCCAAGGCTGTTCTCCCTGCTACTCTATGACCTGTGCTGAGGAGGTCCTCCTTCTTCCAGTTTCAAGCTTATCAACAGAAAAAAAGGGAACAAAAAAGTATCAAATGAAACACCAATATTAGTTTTTTCTGTTTGAATGATAGAAGTAACAACATTGAATCATTACTTCCTTTCCTGTGTTTTAACTCACATTCCCTACTAAGACTCAAGGGTGAGAAACATCAAGGTTTGACTACCAGTGCTGAAGTTTAATGTTATCTGCATGATTTGTGACTGGTTTTTCTCTAACAAAGCAGACTTTGGGCATTGTTTTGATTCTACTAATGACCACCCAAGATAAGGCGCTTTTCCATATGCCTAGGATGCCTTCTTTCTTCATTCAAGGGTTTTTTAAACCTGAGAGAGGGTTTGGAGACAAATAAGTAACTTAAAGGGACTACTTAAAGAATTATAAACAAAGGGAAATTCTCCCCACAATTGTTCCCATACATATAAAATAAAATCGATCTTTCCTGGACCTGTAATTGTAGTAGCTCAAATTTTGCCAGATTTTGAAGGCCTTCAGCAAAAGTTTACTATATCACAAGAAACACACGCATCATTTATTTCTATGAAAGTTGTAAACAAAATTACTAAACACAACAATTAGTTGAACAGAAAGTGCATGCAAGTCAACCAAAAGATAAGCTAATGAATAACTTTTCTGTTTGAATTAAGAATATATTTACATAGTATTAAGATATGAAAAAATAAATAAAAGGCAAGATCATCTCAAGTTCTTTTGGTCAGCCTCCAGCTCAAATAAGCCTGGGTAGAAATAAAGGCATTTGCAATATGTCCCACTGAGGTCTTTTCACGGTAGCCTTTCGGGGAGAAAGCACTGGTTGGCATGTAGTATTCTTGTATTCCCTTGTGTGCAGTATACCCTCGAAGCACCAGGAAGTGAAGCCTGTGGGAAAATCACAGGACGATTTTAAAGAGGACTGACCATGACTTTGAATATTGCCTCTACAGCATCTCACCAGAACAACTCTCCTGGTTGCAGGAAATGCTGTTTCTGCTCCTTGTTCCCTCTCTCTTATTCCCCTCCACCATCCAGGCGGTGCTGTGCACTCAGGAACAACTAAGCATATTTACTCAGTGGCTTGCACTTTTTAAAACTTTTCTTGGATGAAGAAAGTGAGAAAAATTAGTTTGCTGTACCAAAAGTTCCAACTGGGGTTCTGATCATTGTAAGTATTTGTTCAGCTTCGTGTGCGGTAATATCAATCTGGGAGATTACAAAGGAGAAGATAATTTTAACTTTTGGGGGGGGCAAGAGGTATCTAAGTAAGAAAGCAACCAATAACCACGGGAAATATGTATAGAGTGTCTGCTCCCTGAGTGCTTCAGACACATTACCTTATCTGATTCCCAAACCTCTCTTCAGGTGGTATTACCACCTGACTTGGGAGAGCAGGCCAGGGAAAAAACTAGATCTGTACCAGGATTGACTCTGGGGTGCAATTATTGTAAACCTTCCTACTGTTTACTCTCATTCCTGGCACGGTGCTCGTCTTTCTTTTCCTCCACTCTTGTTCATCCCACGTAACTTCATCTCTATCTTCATTTCAACCTTCTGCTAAGCCCCTTTAACCTTCTGAGAATCACATACAGGGTAAGTCATGAGCAAGAAATGATAAAAATGATGAGACAGCCACTATCTAGGGAGTAAGCTGATGAGATGTGGGGAGCGGGGTATTACATAAGACACCGCAGTGAATCCAAGACTCGAATCTGCTTCCATAGTCTGCAAAAGTTTGGGGGCTTGTGTATGTGTTTGCAAGGTAATGTTTATGTTTGTCATAGATGTATGCTACTTAAATGTTCCCTAGGAGAAAGTACCATTTCACGGAAACATCCCTGAAGCATAGCCTGACTCAGCCTGGAGACAGGCATTTATTTGGTAAGTGATCCTGGGAAGCAGGATGAGGGCCAGAGGGAGTGGCAGAGGGAGGGGAAGTTGATGCAAGATGCCTGTGGGGCTCGGGACCCACAGACCTTGGGAGGAACCTTTTGAGATGTGCTACAAAATTGTCCACCCTATTGGGAATATGCCCAGAGGAACTCAAATCATTTTACAAAAAAGATACTTGCACATGCATGTTGGTTGCAGGTCTATTCACAATAGCAAAAACATGGAACCAACCATGCTGCCCATTGAAGCTGAACTGGATAAAAATATGTGGCACATGTACACAGTGGAATATTATGCCGCCATAAAGAAGGACAAACATATGGACTTTGCAGCAACTTGGATGGATTTAGTCGATCATACTCAGTGACCTATCACAGAAACAAAGAACAGAGTACCATATGTTCTCACTCATAAGTAGACCTTGAACAATTATCATAATACTATAAGAAAGGGATTGGCAGCAGTGGGAAACTGCCAGGGGAGGGAGGGACACACGTCATCCACAAGGGTACCTGCATAATGAACATTTGTATACCTAACCCTGAATTGTACCCCACATTTTTAAAATTTTTTTAAAAACTTTTAAAAATGTCCACCCAGAGAATAAAGGGGGAAGTAATGACCCCTCGGTTTCCATCCCACATTGGTAAGCAGGGTCCTGTGAGTGTCAGCTCTCCTACAGCCAGGTGCATCCCTTAGGCATCCATAGAAAGACCCAAAGCAGGGAGCAAGAGGCCTACAGCAGGGTTCTGGCAGCTTCTACCCGCTCAGAGCTGGTGAGTGCCTGTGTGGAGTGAGTCACTTCAGTGTCTGCGGTGGGAATAAGAGAGGACCCAGAGGATCTGCAGGGGCACACAAGTAGTGGCCAATAAGACAAAAGAGTTGTCACAGCACAAGAGTAAAAGAATAGCATAAGAGAGGCAGATAATGCACGTTCCTCATTATGCTGACAGCTTAAAACTACCGATTCCTTTGTTTTTGATCTGTGGACCCCGCACATGTATCATAATATTTTTTTAAATGTCCACCCAGAGAATAAAGGGGGAAGCAATGACCCCTGGGGACCCATAGACCTTGGGAGGAGGTTTCTCTGAAAAACCTTTTGCATTCAGAAAATATACATAATGTTTTTAGGAGTTTATTGTGAAAATTGGGATTTTAACTACGATTTCATGACTATAGGTAGGCATGTGATAGTCTTTCCGACATCTCTTCCACCCCTCACCTGTCGTGTGGGTTGAGGGGAGATTATCCCCATCCTGCAATTCAGAGGTGGGCCCTGATTTTAACTCAGTCAAGTTCATCTCAGACTCCTTTTCACAAAAATTCGTTCAAGGAATTCAGGTTGAATCTAGTCAGTACCTTGCGCTCTCACTGTAGGTGACCTAGTACTAATTAGTACTAGAGGTTCCAGAAGTCTCTTTCCAAAGATGTTGTAGTATGAACAGATAAGAGGCTTGGGAAAACTATACCCATTTCAGCCCCCTTGAGTGAAGCCAGCCTAGGGCAATATCTTCTAAACAACACACAGAAAACGGAGAGGTAGCCCCTGAATGAAGCCAACCTTGAAGTCACCCGTTTTGGATTTCCACCTGGGCAAATACTTTTTCTTATTATTTAAGCCATTTTAAGTCAGATTTGCAGCCGAAAGAATCTTTTATTTTTATTTTTTATTTTAAAGATACAGGATACAATTCAAGATTAGGTGTACAAGTTGTCATCATACAGGTAAAGTTTGGGCCTCCCTTTGGTCCCCACTTCACCTGGTTTGAGATCAGGTATCTTATTGATGTTATATACCCCTCCTCAACCCTTCCCTGGCAGTTTCCCACTACTGATGATCCCTTTCTTACAGTATTATGATATATGTGTGGGGTCCACAGATCAAAAGAATCTTAACTGACACTTGGACAGTTTTTGTCTCCCCAACTTTTAATCAATGGTTTAATCCCGTAGGAATATTTTGATTCCAGAGAAAGGCAGTTTCTCTCCTGAGCAAAGGTGGACCTCTTCCTTTGGGTGTACATATTGACTTGTCTGCAACTGCGTTGGTTTGATGATCGAGAGATAGCTGTTTAGTGTAAACCCATCTAGAACTGTTTCAAATAATCATTTTTTCCCCCACTGAAACAATTTGACCAACTAAGGTACAATCTGCCTTGAAAACATATTTCACCCTTAACCTATAGGTTAGACTCCTGTGTCGATAGGAACAGGAGTTTATTATTTAGAAAGATACCAGCTACTCGGAGGGCTGAGGCGGAAGGATTGCCGGAGCCCAGCAGGTCGAGGCTGCTGTGGCCGGGAGCGGCCACTGCACTCCAGTCTGGGCGACAGAGTGAGACTCCAACTCAAAAAAAAAGAAAAAAAAAAAAAGAAAAGAAAGATACTATGTTTCAAGGCATTTTCTAAGGAGGAAAAAAAGAGTCCTGGAACTCAGTGTTTTTTTGTTTGCTTGTTTTTGTTTGTTTAAGTCTAACTTTATGGAATACAATAAAAACCACAGCATTTTTTATTACAGTGATTCCTATCACATTAATAGTTCCTATTCCAAGGATTTATTTAGTGTGTTGGCTCTATATTGTAGTAGTACCCCAGAAAAGCTGTCCTTAACTTACATGGGGTTCTCTAGAATGTCTTCTCGGTGGAAAGGAGACTGTCTGGGCAGGTCCCTAGGGAGAAACACACCATTCTCTGCTTCAGAGGACTGTGTCATCGAAACCTTTCCTGTGGCATCATGCCCCTGAGAGTGACTCATTCTCCACAGCCTTTGCAACCTGTCTATTAGAAGCCGATCAAGAAACCATTTCTATGTGACAGATACTAGGACAACGAACCTGGTTCACGCTAAATGTCTATGGCAAGAAACAGTCCCAACCTGTCAAACGTTTAGACAAGGTTGTCCAGCCTTCCTGCAACTGTGAATTAGGCTTAGTGAAATATGACGTTTGACTTCACATCTTCATGTGATTATCTGTCAGGTAATTCAAGGCGCCTTTCCCTCCTGACTCAGAAAAGCTAATGAGTCAGGAGCTAATGAATCTCAGCTTTCTGAAATTCATAGAAAGGGATTATAAATATTCACTTTCTATCAATTCATATTTAATGTGTTATTCAAATTTAATCCAATTTATTCTAAGGGCTTAAAACTCTTCCAAACTATAGTTTCTGAATTTAATTCTCTTATGGACTGCTGCAGGTGTAAACTTTTACTCTCACAAGTACATATTTTATTATTTAGAAAGATAATGCAAGTATATACGATACTGAGGGTCTCCCATGGAGTCAAGACTAATAATTTCAGATTTTTTCCCCAGGAAAAAGGGGTAGTTTAATACTGATTCAGCCATAGTGAAGAGATTGTAAAGTTTTTGTTTTCAATGAAATTATTGAAATTATTATGCCAAAATAACTTAATAATTCATAAGGACATTTTGAGGTGCCCAACAAACACGACCTTTTAAAAAAGCATGTTATTGTTCTGCCTCTCCCTGGGGCACAGAGGAGCCAGCACTGGATATAAGTCAACACACTTGGTCCCAGCCTGAACTCTAAATCACAGGTGATGGGTCAAGTGAGTTCTTTTCTATGAAAGTCAATTTCTTTTCTTGGGGAATGGAAATGATAAAACCCTTAAGATTGTTGAAGGAATTAAATAAGATAATAGTAGATGCTAATTTCCCTTTTTTACTTTTCGTCTCTTAGAAATACTTCAACAGAAGGCTTGGCTTGGTGGCTCAGCCTGTAATCCCAGCACTTTGGGAGGCCGAGGGGAGTGGATTGCCTGAGCCTGTGGGTTCAAGACCAGCCCAGGCAGCTTGGCAAGACCTCGTCTCTACAACAAAATAAAATAAAATAAATTTAGCCAGGCATGGTGGTGTGCACCTGTCATTTGGGCTACTTGGAAAACTGAGGCAGAAGGATTGCCAGAGCCCAGCAGGTTGACGCTGGGTGGCCCGGAGCCTGCGCGCCACTGTACACCAGCCTGGGCAATAGAGTGAGATTCCAACTCAAAAAAAGAGAAAGAAAGTGTGTGTTAAAAATACTTCAACAGAAAGAAAATCAAGGTTTCTGATTTCCAAGACTTTTTGCTCTTCGTGGCATGCCTTACATGTTCTCCTAGCAATCCTGTTTGCATTCCGCAAACAGGAATACTGCGTGATTTTTTAAGCAACTGGGACAGATCGATTTTGAGATATTTTCTAAGACAATCAGTTGGCTGCCAAATTAGGCAAATGAAACTTGTGTTTTGCGAACAAGTGCACTACAGACTAAACAGGACAGGGAAAGTTTGCCTTTCTTGTTCTTGAAGACATTAAAAAAGCCATCACAAAGACTTATTTTTTCTCTTATTTTTAATTTTATTTTTTTTTAGGGTTTTTTCAACTTTTAATTTTTTTATTTTAAAGATGTGGGATACAATTCAGGGTTAGGTATACAAATGTTCATTATGCAGGTGCCCTTGTTGATGAGGTGTGCCTCCTACCCGTTCCCCAGGTAGATTCCCACTACTTTCAATCCTGCTTCCCCAACACCCTCCCGGCATTTTCCCACTACTGCCAATCCTTTGCTGATAGTATTATGATAATTGTTCAAGATCTGCTTCTGAATGAGGACATGTGATACTCAGTTCTTCGTTTTGTGAGAGATCACTCAGTATTATAGACTCTAAGCTCATCCAGGTTGCTGTGAAGTTCATGATTTTGTTCTTCTTGATGGCTGCGTAGTATTCCATCCTGTATATGTATCACATTTTTAAAATCCAGTCCTCTGTTGAAGGGCAGCATGGTTGGTTCCATGTTCTTGCTACTGTGAACAATGCTGTGACAAATATACATGTGCAGGTATCTTTTTTATAGAGTGATTTGAGTTCTTCTGGGTATATTTCCAGTAGGGGATTGCAAGGACGTATGGAAGGGTGATTTTTTAAAATCATTTAGGAATCACCACACTGTTTTCCACAAAGGCTGTATTAGTTTTTGTTTTGTTTTTTTTGAGTTGGAGTCTCACTCTATCACCCAGACTGGAGGGCAGTGGCTGCTCCCGGCCACCGCAGCCTCGACCTGCTGGGCTCCGGTGATCCTTCCACCTCAGCCTTCCAAGTAGCTGGAACTACAGGCCATGCTACCACACCTGGCTAATTTTTTTTTATTTATTGTAGAGATGAGGTCTCACCAAGTTGCCCAGGCTGGTCTTGAACCCGTGGGCTTAGGCAATCCACTCACTTCAGCCTCCCAAAGCACAGGATTACAGGCTGAGCCACCAAACCCAGCTGGGGCGTACTAGTTTACCCTCCCACCAACAATGTAGAAGTGTTCCTTTTTTGCTGCACTCTCTCCAGCATCTGTTGTTTTTTGAGTTATTGGTGATAGTCATCCTGACTAGAGTTAAGTGGTATCTCAGTGTAGTTTTAATTTGCATTTCTTTGATGACTAGTGAGACTGAGCATTTTTTCATTTATCTGTTAGCTGCTTGTATGTCTTCTTCTGAGAAATATCTATACACATCTTTTGTCCACTTTGTAATGGGGCTGTTTTTTTTTTCTTTTCGGCACATTTGAGTTCCTTATAGATCCTAGATAGTTAGGCCTTTGTCAGACATACAGTTAGCAAATATTTTTTCCCAGTCTGTGGGCTCTCTTCCTGCTCTCTCGATGGTTTCTTTGGCTTTATAGAAGCTTGTCAGTTTGATGAGGTCCCACCTGTCTATCTTATCTCTTATGGCATGGGCACATGGGGTTTTGATCAGGAATTGGTTGCCAGTTCCAATTTCCATAAGGGTGTCTCCTGCATTTTCTAAGGTTCTTATAGTTTGAGGTTTTACAGTTAGGTCTTTGATCCATTTGGTTGATTTTTGTGTATGGGGATAGGTAGGGATCTTGTTTTAATCTTCTGCATGTGGTCAGCCAGTTTTCCCGGCACCTCTTTTTTATTTTTAAAATGTGGGGCACAATTCAAGGTTAGGTACATATGTGGTCATTGTACAGGTAAAGTGTGGGAGCCCTTATTGATATCATGTATTCCATCCCTCCCTTGGCAGTGTCCCACTACTGCCAATCCCTTTCTTAAAGTATTACGATAAATGTTCAGAGTCCACTTATGAGTGAGTACGTGAGGTACTCAGATCTTTGTTTCTGTGATAAATCACTGAGTATTGTAGGCTCTAATTCCATCCAGGTTGCTGTGAAGTTCATAATTCTGTTTTTATTTATGGCTGCATAATATTCCACCATGTAAGTGTACCACATTTTCTTTATCTAGCCCACACGGTTCGTTCCATGTTTTTGCTATTGTGAATAAAGCTGCGATAAACGTGTGGCATGTTTATAGAGTGATTTGAGTTCCTCTGGGTATATTCCCAGAAGAGGGATTGCTAGGTTGTATGGAAGGTTGATTTTTAGATCTTTTAGAAATTGCCACATTATTTTCCACAGAGGTTGTACTAGCTTACATTTCCACCAACAGTATAGAAATGTTCCTTTTCCCCACATCTTCTCCAGCATCTGGAGTTAGGTGGTATCTCAATGTGGTTTTAATTTGCACTTCTTTGATGATTAGTGAGGCTCAGCACTTTTTCACATATCTGTTGGCTGTTTGTATGTCTTCTTCTGAGAAGTGCCTATTCAGATCTTTTGCCCATTTTTAAGTAGGGTTGTTTGGTTTTTTCCTTTTGGCACATTTGAGTTTCTTGTAGATCCTGAATGTTAGGTCTTTGTCAGATTTACAGTTGGCAAATATTTTTTCCCATTCTGTGGACTGACTCCCTACTCTCTTAATAGCTTCTTTTGCTTTGCAGAAGTTTTTCAGTGTGATGAGATCTCACTTGTCTCTCTTATCTTTTATGGCATTCACTTTTGGAGAGCTGATTAGAAATTGGAAGAGGCAAAAAGGACTTCTTTTTACAAAGCTTTGTCACAGACCAATGATATAACTTGTACATTTTTAAGTATTCTGGAAAAAATTGTTTTTCAATGCAAAAGACCAGACAGGTGGGGCTTGTAATGATAACCAGATATGTTACCAGAATCATCTCATGCCCTTGACTTTGCTCAGCATGAGTTTCGTGTTGGGAAGTTTTGTGACTTTGGGAACAACATGAAACAAGTTGGGAAAAGGATGCAAATTCTTCTTCTAAGGAAAAAGGTTGAAATACTCTTGACGAATCATTGACCAGGGACTGCATTCTCAGTATAGATGACAAACTTCCAAATAGCTAAAACTGCAGAATTTGCATCAGATGCAAAGGTTTGAGTAGTCTTTAGTAAGTCATCACAACTCTTTGGAAAGTGAAGACAATATTACTGCCTAACTCGGCATGCTATTGTGGAAACTAAGCAAGGAAGTGTCCGTGACATGCCTAATGCAATGGCAAGGACATGAAAAGGCCTCAATACATGTCAGTCTACAATGACACATAGATGGGATTATTGCCCACCTGTATGGGTGCCTTGGATGGATTTATTACAGTCACCTTGCATTCCAGCTATAGAAAATTCCAAGTAGAGTTCTTTGATACCTGATTGTTCTTGTAGTCAATACTCCTCACCAACAGATACTTCAGAAGCTTTTTGGAGAAATAATCTTTCTGGCAGTTCTGGGCTATACTTAGGGACCACTTAAGAGTTTCAGAAGCAGAGCAGATTCTCCCCAAAGCTAAACGATTGAAAACAATAAGGGAAAACAAAGAGAAGAATGTGTGTGGGCTTCTTCCACATGAGCAAAACAAGACAGTCATGACTAATGTGGGATTTGTTCTTTCTTGGCTGAGAGCACGGTGTTTATTTGAAGTAGAATCTAGAGTGAAAGAGAGTATCGATGTATGTTAAACATCATAAGGGAGTGTGTTCTTAAACAATTGACTTTTCATTTCAAATTCATTACCAGATGTATGCCCACATAAGAACACACAAGAACATTCTGCCCCAAGCAATCACAAAAGGATAAATGAGAACAAATCTTCTCAGTAGAGTCTTTTTCTTATTACTCTCATTGCCCAGATTACACATGTCAATAAAAGCAAAAGATACTTCTAAATCTGTAAATCAATCAAAAGATGTGTTTGACTAGAGTTCACAAAAATCATATAGTCTGAGAGCTCAATATATTCTAGTTTTAATTTTGTAAATGAGAAAACAGGTAGAGTTGACATGGATAGGGAAAGGGCCCCAAACTAAGTGGTACAAATGCAATTAAATCTCGGCTCACTTGACCCCCACAATTCAAAGCTTTCCTTTAATCACCATCCCACCATTTAGGAAACTTGTAGCCTGCTAAATTTCTTTACAAATAAAGAAATTCTTCACTAAAGTGAAGAAAAATTTGCTATGCAAAATGGCTGCTATATGGACTAAGGGCAAATAATTACATTTGAGTGTCAAAAATTGATTTCCTTTAAACACAGCAATGCCATCCAAAGGCAAGCAATCAAAAAGTATTTTTCTTAATCAGTTAAGTCTAAATTCTACCATTAACACCATTTACCAGGTTCTCATGATGACACTGAAGGCAATACCAGACCTAGAGTTCAGGTGGTTATGACTCACCCATATCTAGTATCACTGGTAGCAAGCAAGCAAGCTGAGGTTTCAAAATAGAATGACAAAGGAAATGAAGATCATGTTCACTTTAATCCACAGGATGACTGAAGTTTGGTTTTTTTCTTTTTTTTTGAATTGAAATCTCACTCCATCGCCCTGGCTGGAATGCAGTGGCACACTCACGGCCACCCCAGCGGCAACCTGCTAGGTTCCAGCAGTCCTTCCACTTCAGCCTTCCAAGTAGCCAGTACTACAGGCGTGTACTACCACACCCAGCTAATTTTTTCGTTACTTTATTGTAGAGATGAGGTCTTGCCAAGTTGCCCGGGCTGGTCTCGAACCTGCGGGCTCAGGCAATCTATTCGCCTCAGCCTCCCAACGCGCCGGGATTACAGACAGAGCCACCACGCCAGGCCTGACTGAAATATTGGTTCTGGGACCCATCTGGTGCAAATGTGAAAAAAACTGGATCTCAATGGTTCCATCTGCCTGTTCCTGAGAACAATGGAACTTGCACTAACCTGCTTCACAAAAAGATTTGATAGATGGCAACTTTTCAAATGTTGCTGTGGCTTAGTCTTAATCTTGCTCAGTATCGCTATTGTTTCTGAAGAGTAAACATTGAAGGAAACCCATTCAAAACACAATAACTAGGTTTATTCACATAACCCAGCATCTTCTTTTTCTGAAGTTGAGTATTAGAACGTGTCACAAAGACATCAAAATTGGTGGACCTGATTTTAAAATCTGATACAGGACAGTCACACCTGTCTTGATTCACCCACATGGAGGAAGTCCACACCCATTCTCATCTAAGTTTCCCTATGCTGTTTTCAGTCATTTCACTTTGGGAAGATTCTGCATAGCTTCTAAGATTCCCAAGTGATCCCTGAGCATGACCCAGAACTGCCAGAAAGAGTGGCTTCTGGAACATCTGTTGGTAAGGAGTACTGACTATAAGAACATTCAAAGAACTCTGCTTGGAATTTTCCATAGCTGCAATGCAAGCCTGACTGTGGTAAATTCATCCCGGGCACCTACACAGACAACAAGTAACATTTTCATCTATGTGCACTCGTAGATGACGTGTTGAGGCCTTTTCATATTCTGGTCATTGCATTAGACACTTTATGTACATCTTCTTGTTTAGGATAACTTTGGAATCTTAGGTTTCATTTGAGAGTCTTTGACCAGCTTGGCATGGGGGCTCATGCTTGTAATCCCAGCACTTTGGGAAGCTGAGGCAAGAAGACTGAGTTCAAGATCGGCCTGGGCAACAGAGCAAAACCTACAAAAAAAAAATTAAAAAATTAGGTGGTTGTGGTGGTGTGCACCTGTAGTCCCAGCTACTCGGGATGCTGAGGTAGAAGGATCAGCTGAGTTCAGGAGGTCGAGGCTGCCATAAGCTAAGATCATCATGACCATGCCACTGCACTCCAGCCTGGGAAACACAATGAGAACTTGACTCAAAGAAACAATAACAATAACAAAAAACAGAGTCCCTGATCATTCACACACACACACACACACACACACACACACACACACACACACACACACACACACACACTTACAGACTAGACTGTATGTACTAGACTGCCTTTGAGTTTAATTCTTATTTCAAGAAAACCCCTGTCAGCATTTTTACCATCTGAATTTCAACTGGCTAAACTTGGCCTACATTTCCCCTGCTAGAAAATTGTTGAGCACTAATGATGACTTTAGGTAACAATAAAAAGAAAAGAAAAAAACCCTGTAGACCTCTAACTTCAAAAACTTAGAGACTTTCATTCCATCAGGGAAGGTGATTGCTTAACAATGTGCTTCTTTGTAGTGTCATCCGAAGTATCTCTGTGGATAGAGCTTCTGTTGCTCCTCTAAAAAAGCTTGCTCAATCTGTTATCTCATTTTAGGTCTAAAGACTAGAATAATAAGATACCAGGAATATGAAACAATATATTCGTTGTTTAGAACACACTGCAACTCTGGTTATTGTATGCAACTTCTGATAAACTGAGCAAGGGTTTTAACCAGATACTTCTTTTTGTTTTTATTAGCAGTATTTGTTATCTCTTAGGCTTTTTTTTCCCAATATAATGAGTGTTGCCTTGTGTACGATATCTACTCTAGCCAAGGTAAATGTTCAACAGACTCTAAAGCCTTTTGCTTGCCTTGCTTGTTTACATGGTTTGAGTTGAGTATTGACCTTGCATAATATTCTTTTGATTAAAAGTACCTGGTCCAACCAGTTGTATGACAAGGATGAAACTTGCAAATACAATGCGTTTATTCATGAGAAATGGTCATGTTGCATGTAAAACTTTTTAAAAATAAACTAAAACTTTAAAGTATTTCAGTTGAGTTCTCATTTACTTATGCATTACAAAAATACAAATCTAATTTGTTTATAAAATGGGACAGAACTTATCATCACAAGGGCTGGGAGGGTCTTATTTCATCATTTAGCTTTGGAATCAGAAACGGTAACTTTGATAGCCTTTAACTCTAAGGAAGGTCATTATCCGGATGTGATTTGGTACCACCATGAGTAGATAGAATAAATAATAAAGCTGATGACATCATTTGACAAAAGGTTGGATTTTTTTTTTTTTTTTTTTGAGTTGGAGTCTCACTCTGTCACCCAGACTGGAGTGTGGTGGCCGGGAGCGGCCTCGACCTGCTGGGCTCCGGCAATCCTTCCGTCTCAGCCTTCCAAGTAGCTGGAACTACAGGTGCGTGCTACCATGCCCGGCTAATTTTTGATTTATTGTAGAGATGAGGTCTTGCCAAGTTGCCCAGGCGGGTCTCGAACCCACGGGCTCAGGCAATCCACTCACCTCAGCCTCCCAAAGTGCTGGGATTACAGGCTGAGCCACCCAGCCCGGCTAGGGTTGAATTTCTTAACCTCACTGATGTCACTACAAGCCAGTACTGACCTACTTGCCTTGTATTCTGTTCTTGGTATCATTGGTTTATTCTTCTCAATTCAGCCTCAAGGAAGTTGTCCCAGTGTATTTATTATTACATCTCCCCCTTCAAATCTATTCTTGAGAGGCTGTGTAAAGGCCCAACGTTTTCATTTCAACAAAACTTACAGTCTTTTTGCCTCCCTCTGTAGGAAAAGAGGTTAATATATTTTTCCTGGACACATTAAATGGTGTGACTTGCTTCGCACTGTTCCATTTACATTATCTACGAAACATTCACAGCATTTGTATCTCAAGGGAAAACAGAAATTCAATTATGCTAAAATTTCTATCAGGCCATTTTATGATAAGCTAATGATTTTTCTATTACTTTTTACTTATTAGTCTAATCGTGTGTCAGAGAAAGCAATTCAGTGAACACTCCAAAATCACCAGAATTTTATTGCTTGAAAGCATAATTTTCTTTAATGTAACTATCAAAATTGAATTAACTATATTATTTTGCCAGGTTTACAGGTGATATTTTGGATGGCTTATTTAAACCTCCAGATACAAAAAAAACTGTGACTTAGAGCACACAACATCTTTGGAAGCATGTATGACCTTTTGTTTCAAATCATGGTTTATAAGAGATCTTTCTTTGACTGGTTCCCCAGTAAACATACTCTAAAATTTGTGTACTAAGATTGAGTGTTGGAAATTTGTTGAGAAGGACCCTGAGCATCACCTCTGAGTGAAGGAAGTAGACTGAACAGAGGAAGGAGTTGAACTGTGATGGCTTTGCAAAAACAAAAAAAACAACAGTTGCTCCCATGGGAAGCTCTGGAGCTATGAGCAAAGTTGTCCCTTGCAGTAAGGGCAGCAGAACATTATGCAACCTTCGTCTCCTCCCACCTTTGCTCATAAACCCTTTGGGAGGCACGTCCTTGGGCAAGGTCACCTCATATAATTCACAGACAGGGACTCAGATGAGAACCTTCAGTTGCCAGTACTTCCAGTAGCTGGGAAATGAGCATCTCAGCTCTGAAAGTAGCCTCTGGAGCCCTTTGTGACCTTCATGACACAGACAGACCCTACCACCATGGCAGCAATCATGTGACTAACCCGCCCATCTGCCTGCTGTTCATCACCTGATGTCAGTACCAGCGTTTACCTCCTGCTTTGTGATGACGTGGAGCAGACCACCACCCAATCACCTTGATGACCTTCCTCCATCAAAGAGAAGGATTAAAAGGACTCAACCATGTGCAGTCAGCCACCATTGCCTTACTAGACTCTGGTGTGGCCATGTGCCTCTTAAGCTATGGACATTGCCATGTTTCCTGGCTTTGGTACCCTCTCCTAACTTGAGGAGGTGAATCTCCTCTTTCTTTCTTTCTCTCTCTAATTTGCTTTCTAAATAAACTATATTTTCTAATCCAAAAGAAAAAAAGAATGAAAGAAAGAACAAAAGAAAGAAAGAAAGAAAGAAAGAAAGAAAGAAAGAAAGAAAGAAAGAAAGAAAGAAAGAAAGAAAGAAAGAAAGAAACCTCTGGGAAGAGCACCTCAGTATCCCCTACATGATTCAAAAGAAAACAGCAAGAAGACAAGTGTTTGGGGCAATAACCCCGGTTTGGGGGGGACCACCGATCTTCCTTAATCCTCTCTCTGTCTTCTCTCTAGGAGCCCTGATATTGTCTTTGTAGTCCATTAGCTACTCTACCCATTTCCAGTCTGGCTCCTGCTACTATCATGAAATGAAATGCACACAAACTAAGTTAGCCTGCCACATTCCGTGGACGCTGACAGAAGACATTAGACTCCTGGGAGAACCACAAAAGGATAGTTTCTTTTTCACAACAATACAATAACCAAAGCATCAGCCTTTCTGTTGGTTCCCCAAAACCCCAGTTACCACAGGACAATGCAAAGAGGGCCAGACTGCAGGCACAGTAGGTTGGGATGCAGTACATAAAACTTGAACATAGGGAAGTTAGAACTTTTATACTAGGCTCTAAGCATGCCTGCCCTTTGCGGAGGGAGTTGCTATCTCTGTCTTCCAAGACTATTAGCTCCATAACCATCATTGAAAATATAGTCTGGAGCAATGACCACTAAAATGTCGCTACTAGCAAAGTGTAGGCCTGCAAAAACACAAGAGATCCATGAAATACTACCATCCCTCAGTGCCCACCTCATCCGTTGACATATAGAGAAAGCAGAACACTGTAATACTCGAGAACATAAGGTCTGCGTCCCACTGCTTGAGTTAAAATACTGGTTCTACTACTCCAAAGGATGTGACTTGAGGCAAGGCAAGTTCCTTAACCTCTTAAGTCTTAGTTTACTCATCTGTGAAATGGAAATAATAATAGTACCTGTGGCATACGGGGTGGTAAGGAGGCATTAAGATAAGCCACATAAAATGGCTGACATGTGATAATCAGCTGCTGAGTGAATGGTAATCCTGTCATTACGGTAGGCTGGACACAAACTAGCTGCCTGGTTATTTTCCCCAAGTGATGTCAGAACTAAGAAAAAATCACTTTCTTCAAGTTTTTAGCTCAAAGAGAAGTGTTTGACCACTCACAATATTTTCTGCAAACTCTCCCTCACCTTATGTGGAAGTTCTTATTCCTGCACTTCACAGCCGTGTCTTTTCACTCAGGTTTAGCCTCAGTAAAGCAGACAGTTGTTTGCCTTCTACATACTGTGACTCAAGTGGTTCCATAAGCTTCAGTGACCCAGAGTGTTCCTCTGGCAGCCAGCCTAAGTCTCTTAGCCAATCTCTTTTAACTCCTCAACTATAGAGGCCAAGCCGACATAATCCTCATCTGTGGGTTCAGCCCTACCACAGCAGCCTGAACCCGTCTTATCCTTTCAAGGAATAAATGCAACGATTCTTTGAAAGTCACTTGCAGACTCAGAATCACCAACTTCATGCAGTCTTACTCTGCCCTCATGGGAAGACGTGACCCTCTGGGCCTCATCTGAAAAATAGGACCCTAAAGGAGCTAAAAGCCCCACCAGGGTTCCTGCCAACACTCAGGGACTGCAGTCTTTACAGAAAGAGGAGCTGTCCCTATGAAGGAGATTGGTCTGAGGTGGCAGGAATCACAAAAGGAAGAAACGTGTGACGGGAAACAATGATTGTCGAAATGCTTGGGCCATCACTCCTTTGTCTTCCAGGCTACAAAATACAAAGACTCACCCACATCCTCTTTTTCTTGTCCAGCTACAGTGACCTTCCTCTCACCTAAGACCATGCCTCCCACAGATGTTCAGCATCACATTCCTTCTCCAACTCTTGGGTTAGGCCTCTCTTGCATCTTTAACCTCTTTCTCTTCTGAATCATTCCCACTCAAATGTACTGTAGGTTCATGAAGCAACAGAAGCACCAGGGAGCTTATTGGACATTCAGAAACTTGGTCCTACTCCAGACCTCTGTAACAAAAACCTGCATTTTAACAAGCTCCTCAGATGATTTAAAAGCATGTTCTGAGTCAGGCTCGGTGGCTCAGCCTGTAATCCCGCGCCTTTGGGAGGCTGAGGTGAGTGGATTGCCTGAGCCCGCAGGTTCGAGACCCACCTGGGCAACTTGGCGAGACCTCATCTCTACAATAAATCAAAAATCAGCCGGGCATGGTAGCACATGCCTGTAGTTCCAGCTACTTGGAAGGCTGAGGCGGAAAGATCGCCGGAGCCCAGCAGGTCGAGGCTGCGGTGGCCGGGAGCGGCCACTGCACTCCAGTCTGGGTGACAGAGTGAGACTCCAACTCAAAAAAAAACAAAAAAAAAAAGCATGTTCAGTACACTGATTCTCAAACTTACCAGCACACTGGACTCACCTGTGTAGATGAAAAAATACAGATATCTGAGCTTTATCTGCAGAGGCTCTCATTTAACTGTAATGGAGAGTGTTCTGAGCATTAGAATTTTAAAGTTCTCCCAAGGTGATTCTAATGTGCAGTCAAGGTTAGGAATCACAGCTCTTGGAGAAATGTGAACCCTTCGTATACTGTTGATGGGAATGTAATGGTACAGCCACTATGGAGAGCAGTATGGAGGTTCCTCAAAAAACTAAAAATAGAATTACCATATGGCCCAACAATTCCACTATTGGGAATTTATACAGAGGAAAGGAAATCATTATATCAAAGAGAAATCTGCACCCCCATGTTTAATGCAACACTACTTACAATAGCCAAGATGTGAACTCAAATTTGGTGTCCAACAACACATGAATGGATGAAGAAAATGTGGTACCTATACACAATGGAATACTATTCAGTCATAAAAAAGAATGAAATCCTGTTATTGGTGGCAACGTGGTTGGAACAGAAGGAAGTTATGTTAATTGAAACAAACCAAGCCCAGAAAGATTAATATCGCATGTTTTCATTCATATGTAGAAGCTAAAAATGTTGGTCTCATAAATTGAAAGCTGAACAGAGGCTGGACACGGTAGCTCTCGCCTATAATTCCAGCACTTTGAGAAGACTACCTGAGCCCATGGGTTTGAGACCAGTCTAGGCAACTTGGTGAGAACACGTCTCTATAATAAATCAAAAAATTAGCCAGGCCTGTAGTTCCACTACTTGGAAGGCTGAGGTGGAAGGATCACCTGAGCTCAACAGGTCAAGGCTGTGGTGGCCATGAATGTGTCACTGTACTCCAGCCTGGGCAACAGATTGAGACTCCGACTAAAAAAAAAAAAGTGAAACAGAGGATGCTAGAGGCTGAGAAAGGTAGGGGGGAAGGGAGGGACAAGGAGAGATTTGTTAAAAGATGCAAAATTACAGCTAGCTAGGAGGAATATATTCTAGTCAACAATACTGTGGGAATACTCTAGTCAACGATAATGTATTATACAGTTTCAAATCGCTAGAAGGAGGAAATGATCAATGCTTGAGATGATGGATATGCTAATTATCCTGATCTGATCAGTATACGTTAAATAATCAAAACATCATGATGCATTCTATTAATATGTATAGTTGTTTATCAATTAAAAAAAGAAAAATTTTTTAAAAAGAACCACTGCTCCAGGGTCTATTTTTTTCTTAAAATCTTCATTTGAAACTATCTTCCTGCAGTCATTCATTTTGCTATTTGCAATTTCATCAATTCTTTCCCTTCACAGGGCCACTTTCTTCACTTCTTTATTTCTTTTTTTGAGTTGGAGTCTCACTCGGTCGCCCAGACTGGAGTGCAGTGGCCGCTCCCGGCCACCGCAGCCTCGACCTGCTGGACTCCGGCGATCCTTCCGCCTCAGCCTTCCGAGTAGCCGGAATTACAGGCGCGCGCTACCATGCCCAGCTGATTTTTTGATTTATTGTAGAGATGAGGTCTCGCTGCCCGGGTGGGTCTCAAACCCGCGGGCTCAGGCAATCCACTCACCTCAGCCTCCCAAAGGTGCGGGATTACAGGCTGAGCCACCGAGTCCGGCTTTTTTTTTTTTTTTTGAGTTGGAGTCTCACCCTGTTGCCCAGACTGGAGTACAGTGGCACGCTCCCAGCCACCGCAGCCTCGACCTGCTGGGCTCCGGCGATCCTTCGGCCTCAGCCTTCTGAGTAGCCGGAACAACAGGCGCGCACTACCCCACCCCGCTAATATTTTTAAATTTATTGTAGAGACGAGGTCTTGCTAAATTGCCCGGGTGGGTCTTGAACCCACGGACTCAGGCAATTCACTCGGCTTGGCCTTCCAAAGTGCTAGGATTACAGGTTGAGCCACCGAGCCTGGCCTGAGACAGGCTCCAATCTCACTCTCTTCCATCAGGTGACCTAAATTGCCTGGGGTGAACCACTTGTGAACTCCATTCTACCAACAGGCCACTTTGACCTCAATTCCTTACTCGTTTACTTCTTCCCTCAACACAATACACTCGTTCTCCCCCTCGTTTCCACCGCTGACCCAGGCTTCTCGTCTGACTTCTCTAACCGGGACAGCTTTACATCTCCACCTAGACGCCCCAAGGCATGTCATGGTCATCTCCAACTCAGTGTGTCCAACTGAACTCTTAGTTTTCCCACCAAAATGAGTCCCTTCTTTTGTCTTCTTCTCAGCAAACAACATCTCCTTTTGTCTATCTCGTCAAATGGCACCTAAATCTACCTGGTCATTCACACCAGAGATCCAGAGATATTTTTTTCTCCCTCTACCAATCAACCACCAAATCTAGAAGATTTGACCAGCAAAATTTACCCTAAATTGATGCGTTTTTTTTTCCTGTTTCTATTGGCATCACTTCTGCCCAGTCATTATCTCTCACCTGGGCCGTGGTAAATTGCTTCTTAAATGACCTCCCTGCTTGCTCTTTTGCCCACTTCAATTTGTTGTAGCCACAGTTGAGATCACTTCATTATCCACAGCTTAAAATGTGTCAAGGTTCCCCACTACACCCCAGGAAGACTAGCACTTTCTTACCTCTCCAGTCGTGTGGCTTTCCTCCTTGTCCATGTTCCCCCTACTCAACAGTTCCAGGTGTCACGTTCTTTCTCACTGAGGGAGTATTTTATCATGTGGCACTGCCATGGCCTGGAACTGCTTCTTCGGCCCAATTTATGTTGGATGGAAACGAGGTCCCATCTCCCACGGCAAGCGGTTCTCTTAAGGAAAGTATTTTAAAAGGAAGCCACTATTCTTTCAATATCATCACTTTCTCCAAACATTACAAAATCACACATCAAAACCAGATCTCTAGTTCAGGTTGTCTGCATAGCTTTGTTGTGTTGTCATAAGGATTTAATAAATCTCAAGAGTTTTGACAGGTTGTTAGGTGGTAAAATATCTTTCATGAGGATTTAGTTCTTTCTTTTCTGTAAAGTCTGGTCTCTGAAATTTTTGCTACAAATAACCTGTCTCTCAGTTTTATAATGACATAAACGTATGTCAGAAAACATCTAAAGCAATTTGTTTCCTACTATCATAATGGCTTGTGGTCATTTAAGAGAAAGAAAAAAGAGGAAATCAAGCAAAAGTTAGGAAGGAAAGACAGAGGAAAAATTTTCTGAACCTGTAAAATTTGAAGTAAACTTCAGAAGTAGTTGTTTGCAAGGAATGGGGTGTGTTTTTTTGTGCGGTGTTTTTTTTTGGGGGGAGCATATGTTATTAATCAACTGATGGTTCAATAACTTTAAAACTTTAGTTTTATTTGCTATTCATCTATTTGTCTGTTTTTTATTTATTTATTTATTTATTTATTTATTTATTGATTTGAGTCTCACTCGGTCGCTCCCGGCCACCGCAGCCTCACCTGCTGGGCTCCGGCGATCCTTCCGCCTCAGCCTTCCAAGTAGCCAGAATTACAGGCATGCGTACCAGGCCTGGCTGATTTTTTTGATTTATTGTAGAGATGAGGTCTCGCTGCCCAGGCGGGTCTCGAACCCGCAGGCTCAGGCAATCCACTCACCTCAGCCTCCCAAAGGTGCGGGATTACAGGCTGAGCCACTGAGCCCGGCTTTATTTGTCTGTTTTTTAGAGACAGATTCCTATTTCTTTACCCAGGCTGGAGTGCAGTGGCACAGTCATGACTCACTGTAACCCCAAACTCTTGGCTCAGGTAACCCTCCAGCCTCAGTTTCCTGAGTAGCTAGGTAATAGCCACCATTACCAGCTCATTAAAAAAAATTTTTTTTGTAGTGGCCTCACAATGTTGCTCAGGCTAGTCTTGAACTTTTGACCTCAAGTGATCCTCCTGCCGCAGCTTCCTAAAGTTCTTAGATTATGTGTGTGAGCCATCACACCTGCCTTATTTGCTTTAAAAAGCATCATTTATCTATTTATCCTAAATGAGGTTGGTGGATTGTACCAACGTGAATTTCCTAGTTATGACACTATACTGTAGTTATGGAAGGTGTTACCATTAGGGGAAATTAGAGGAGAGGGGCATGGAATCTCTTTATACTATTTTTTAACAGTATCTTTTGTTATACTATATATATACCATATATTACATAGAAAATAATTCAATTATCTCAAAATAAGAGAGCTAAAGACATACTATCTGAATAAAGCAATGAAAAGATTAGATAGATAGATAGATAGATAGATAGATAGATAAACAAATAGATAAGTAGACAGATAGATAGACAGACAGAGGCTTTACTTTTTTCGAGCTCTTCATCCATTGCAATAGCCAACATGGTCAGTTAAAGGTGTAACTATTATCATTTCTTCTCAACTCACATTTCACTCTGAAGCATTGACAGTTATTCCTAGAATCCTCTTTTTCTCATCCCTGGGAAGCAAACATACTCATATTCTTTGTATTGGCAAAGACTTTTATTATAGACGTAAAGGATAACGAATTTATTTTATTGCATCGTTTTTGCCAACTAAAACTATAGAAGTTTTAGTTCTACCTAGAAGTTGCCAGTTGGGGTAAAATGTATCTAAAACAAGAGTGCCTTCATATTTCTCACCGTAACTTGGCTTATTGGTTTAATCCACCTGAAATAACCTCCAAACTTAATTGAAGTATATGTATCTGCTTTCTCTCTAGTCTTAGGTGCTATGATAAAATATCAATAATTTACAAAAGAATTAGCAAAATAGTCACTTTCATTTTTAGGTGATTTTAATTAAATTATTCTCAAAATACAATTGTCACACCTCTTTTAATTTTTAAACTTTTCTTTTGTAACTTTTCGAAATTCAAAAAAGGGACTAAACTTTTAATTTGGACATAATTGTAGATTCACACACAATTATAAGAAATAATGCAGAGATCTCACATACTTTTTACTCAGTTTCCCCCAGTGATAACATCTTGTAAAACTGTAGCATAAGATCAGGAAATTGGAACAGATCTAATCCATTGATCTTACTCAGATCTTCCCAGTTTTACCTGTATTTGTCTGTATGTGTGCTTATTTCTGTGCACAAATGCTCTATGTTTTTTTCTTCTATTAAGTTTTCAAACAAAAGAACATTGGACCTCATTTGTGTTTCTGCTTCTGGAAATAGGAGATAGAGATTTTAGTCACAGAAATCAGAATCCACCCTGGAGTGTGCTGTTTCCCTGTGATAGCAAGAAAATGTTCCATGTGAAAACCACTCTACAAAGAGTCATCAGAAACCACAGAAAACAAATGATATCTTTGGTGGTTTTTCTGTATGTCTCAGTCTTTTATTTCAGAAACTCCATATGTTAAAGGGCAGGCTTCTCTCTCATCTCTCCCTTCCTTTTTTCTTTCCATTTGTTTTTAGCAGACAAACTAAAAACAGACTTTGGAAAATCACAACTTAAAGAGACAAATGTTCACTTCATAGAGTTGCAAGCAAATGAATAACCTAAGAGAAAACTGTTTAATGGCAAGTACTAGAAGATATGATCTTTCTAATGAGCGAATCTAAAATTTAAAAAATAATAGATTGTTGATTCCTTAATGCTAAATGAAAAATATGAAATTATAAAAGGTCTGAAGAATAAAAATAAAGACGTCATTCCCTATAAGCAGTTGTGATGATTTCTTATGTCTCTGATAGTGTCCTCAACTTAAATACACACATAACACACACATGCATGCACCCACATGCATACACACAGTCACATATGCACACACCAAGAGCTCAAGTGCAAAAGGCAAAATCAAACAGACACACCAGGGAGGGCAATGGCTTTGCCAAATTGCAGATACTGTAGCTCCTACCATAAACGGGGACCAAAAAGGATTGTTGTTGGCAAAGCATGGAGGACAGTGATTATTTTCTCAGGCAAAAAAGGTTAGATGTCAGAGTTTCCTCTGTTTTAACACAAATGGCAGGGCTTTTAGAAAAACAAGATGCTTAAATCTTGTTAGGATAGGTAATCTCCTGTTAGCTTGACAGTAAAACCCCAATTCTGCTTACCCCAGAATTTTTTCCATAAGGACACGTCATTGTCACTTGATACACATTTTCCCACCAGGCTCTTTTCTTTCCACGCTTCCTGAAGTAGATAGGCTGGAGAGGAACAAAATAGGAAGACGTGCTGAAAAAAAGAAGTAGTTAGAATGAACTGTTCAGATAATCCAGCCCATTCGAATTTTTCATATAGCATAGTCTCTGAGTATTAATCACATAAAACAAATGAAATGGTCTGTGACAGATGTGCCCGGTGATGGAGTTTCACCAGGGATCCATGCCAAATGCCCACTCACAGGGCCACTACCGGATCTCTAGTACTGTGAGCCTTTGGGGTTTCTTTTGTTTTTATTTTTGAGTCGAAGTCTCACTGTTGCCCAGGCTGGAGTGCAGTAGCACACTCACAGCCACCGCAGCCTCATCCTGCTGGGCTCAGGTGATCCTTCCACCTCAGCCTTCCAAGTAGCTGGAACCACAGGTGTGCACCACCACACCCAGCTAATTTTTGTGATTGATTGTAGAGATGAGGTCTCACCAGGTTGCTCAGGCTGGTCTTGAACCCCTGGACTCAGCAATCCTCTCACCTCTGCCTCCCAAAGTGCTGGGATTACAGGTGTGAGCCACTACGCCCAGCTTGCGAGTCTTTACTATTTCATGCTGGAGCTTTTAGCTGAAAGTAAATGAAAGAAACCCTCAGACTTCATGAATTCTGCTTATCTGTGAAGTGGGACTGGGAACATTTTTCCTCCTGCTGTAAAAGAGTTTTCTAGCTAGAGAAGGTTATTCTGAAGCTTCTCTATGAAGTCCCAGGTATTCTGAAACCTACAGAGAGGTTCACAGGATGGGAGCAAGTGAGCTCAGTGAATCCTCCCTTTGTACTCAGAAAACCATACCTTGCTAGCTGCTGGGTCGTCAAGGGCATGCTCTGAAGTTGCTCCATGCTGTCCTTGAGCATCATGGAAGAGGTACTGCCTCCACAAAGAAATCTCATCACAATTGGAACTTGCCAGCAGAAAGTGCTTCTGCATTAATCATGAAGCAGATGAACCTTTAAAAGCCATCTTTTCCTCTTAATTCAGAAACACATGACAGGGACAGCCGTTTGTAAGCCAACCAAATCTTTTGCAATTAGGCAGACACAAAGGCTTTTCCTGGCTATGGCAAAGCCAAGCTTAATCTGACTGTTGCCATGTGGAGTGAGGGAATCAGAGGCCTGGACTTTCCTCCTGGCCATGGTGCGAACAGGCTGGAGGACGAGGTGGGCCTGTTTCTGATTACCCCAGTCTACCCAGTTCCAAAGAGGATTCTGGCTCTTCTTAAATCTGGCGCCTTGATTCATTAGAAGCATGGGTTTTGGACAGTGTCCCAGAGCAGCACACAGAAGAGAGGCCTCTGACAGTGAAGTCTTCCTAGGGAAAAACAGAGGAGAGAAAGCACCCTTTTCTCCATACCTTCTTGATTCAGCTTCTGGTCTGAACGATGTGGATGAGCGGCTCGCCTTTCACTTAGAAAGTTCTCTGAGTCATTTACATTCATTTTCCTGGACACTTAAACCAAACTGATCTACTAATAAATTAAAGCTTGAGCCTCAGAGTTCCAGAGACATGCCAGCTGAAAATCATCAGTCTCTTCAACTGATGGGAGCTACAGCTGGTGTCCAGAATCAAAGGCAAAGTTTAGACTTATCTCTGCCCTGCGGGCTGGACACTTTCCCGTGATGCCAGGCCAGGAGTGGCATTCCAGGGATGAGGGATGTTTAATGTCAGCAAGGGTTCAGGAGGGCAGACTCAGAGGCCATGCCACTCTGACAGGCTAAACCGCTTGTCCCTTCCATCCTCGAGTTTTCATTTATGTTCCCAAACAACGGACCCTCTATCCCTGCCAGGGAGCTGGTAATCTATCTTTGAAGGCAGGGACAATTAAATGCCTGCACACGTGCACACACACACACTCCTACACATATGCATATACATTCAGAAAGCCCCCCTGCCAGTCTGTAGCCTTCAAAGCTAATATCTGATCATTTGTCAGTGATTGCATTCTTGTTTCCATGAACATGTATTCAAATGTACATTTTTTCCACTGGTTATTCTCAAATAGATATTTAATTTGCAAAAATGCTTAATGCTATAGGAAACTTTATAAATACTCAGACACACTAACATAAAATTCTGATTTCTGCCTCAATTAAACAAGGAGTATCGTGTGGTGCTTAAGTATTCAGGCATAAGCACCAGACTCCCTGGGTTCAGACCTAATTTTGCCACTTGCTAGAGACAGACAGATAATTTTGGCTAAGTTGCTTGTTATCAGGTTATCTTGCTCCTTGTTTTTTTTTTCTCATTTTTAGAAAGGGTCTGTCTAGGGCCATACCACCCTGAACGTGCTGGTCTTGCCTGATCTCGGAAGCTAAGCAGGGTTAGACCTGGTTAGTACTTGGATGGGAGAAAGGGGCTGCTGTTAATAGTGCTTACCTCAAAGGACTAGTATGAAGACTAAATGAGGTAATATGAGCAAAGGGCTTAGAACAGTGCTGGGCACATAGTGAGCCCCCAGTGAATGTTGTTGTCCTGGCCATTACTATTTACTATTATTGACTAATGTTCCCTAGAAACAGACTCCTGAAGGCACACTTCAGTAGCAATTCATTGCTTATAGCATTTCAGTTTTCAAACTGTAGTCATTCTTTATCACAGCCCTCCAACCAAGTGTGCTCATTATGTTATCTCCACTGACTAGCAGCAGAAAATGAATCTCAGAGAAGTTAATTTATTGGTTAATGGACATGAAGCAAGTTTCAGAATCAGAATAAACCCCACCTTTATGACCTTTGAACCAGCCCCCTTATAATAACATTGAATTATTTGACATATGAATACTTTACTGTTAATATCATTGTTTTTTGAAGTGGAGTCTCACCTGTCGCCCAGGCTGGAGTGCAGTGGCACACTCATGACCACCTCAGTGTTGACCTGCTGGGCTCCAGCAATCCTTCCACCTCAGCCTTCAAGTAGCCAGAACTACAGGCTCACACTACCATGCCCGGCTAACTTCTGATTTATTGTAGAGACGAGGTCTCGCCAAGTTGCCTGGACTGGTCTCGAACCCATGGTCTCAGACAATCCACTTGCCTCGACCTCTCAGAGTGCTAGGATTACAGCTGAGTCACTGAGCCCAGCCAATATAAATTATAATTTTGAATTTTACCTGCTGAATAGTAAGATGTCTTCTAGTACTCACAAAAGGAAATTATTTTTATTTTTTTATGTAACCATAAAAAAGCTCCAAGAAGAATTTATGCATGTTAAGTAGACCAATGATTTTCAAATAGTAGGCTGTCATCTTTCAGTGACTAATGAAATCAACGTAGTGTATTATAACCAGAAATTTTTAGGAGAAATGAAATATGATAGAATAGAAATATGAATGTAAATATTATTTTGTGAAGCTATGAACTATGCCAATTATTTTTTGTCTGTATGTGTGTATACTAGGTTATAATGTAAAATGCAAGTTAGTTTTTTAAAATGTATTTTTCTACACCCATTAGGATGACTATAATTTTTTTTAAAGTCAGAAAATAACAAGTGTCAGCGAGTATGTGAAGAAATTGGAACCCTGGTACATAGGCAGTAAGCATGTAAAATAGTGAAAAACAGTTGGGCAGTTCTTCAAAAAGTTAAACGTAAAATTATCATCTGACTCAGCAATTTCACTCCCACATACATACCCTCCAAAACTGAAAACAGATATTCAAACAAATACTTGTACACAAAATTTCATGATAGCCAAAAGGTGGAGACAAATCAAATATGATCAACAGATGAATGAATAAACAAAATGTGGTGTATCCATTCAATGGAATATTATTCAACCACAAAAAGAAGCAAAGTACTGATAATTGTGGCAATATGAATGAACCTTGAAGACATCATACTGAGTGAAAGAAATCTGACACAAAAGTTTACATCTTGTGTGATTTCAATTATATGAAATATCTAAAATAGGTATACCTTCAGTTACAGAAAGCAGATTAGTGGTTATCCAAGGCTAGGGAGGTCAGGGATGGGGAGAGGTATCTCAATGGGTATGAGGCATTTTTTAAGGGTGATGAAAATATTTTGGAATTAAAGAGAGGTTGTGATTGCACAATGTTGTGAATATACTAAATGCCACTGAATTATACATTTTTAAGTGGATAATTTTATGTTACATGCATGACAGGTAATTTTACACCTCAGTTTTAAAAATGAAAAAACAAAACACCTCAATTTATAAAAATAAAAAATCAAAACAAAACACATTCCTTCTGGGTCCCAGTCAAAGAACTTGAAAGTCACTGAAATGGAGGGTCTCGTTTGGTCAGGCAGTTGGTCCTCCTGACACAGCACCATGACTATCTCCATTTGTCTTGACCCTACAGGAGAGAAGTGGAGTGCCTTCCTTTATCAGCTCCCATGCTTGTCCTAATTCTGTCTGTTTAAAGAAGGGGAAGTGGATTTTGAGAAAGAGGCTGCTACCTGTCTCGGATTTCTCGAGAGTTGAGTGGGCTCATGGATTCCTCCCACTTTGAGAGCAACATGCAAGGAGAGGCAGTAGATGGCCTGGAGAAATGAGTGTGGGACATAAAGTTAGATTTAGACTCAAATCCCAGTTCTACGACACACTTCATCCATGGCCTTGTGCAAATCATGTATCCCTCAGTTCCTTCAAGTGTATCCCTCAGTTCCTTCAACAATACAAGTTCCTTGTATTGTTGTTGTGAGAATTACATGGGATAATCCATGTAAAGCTCACAGAACATAGTAAGTGCCTAATGAACAGTTTTTGCTATTATTATAATTAATATTATGCTAATATTGCATCAATTCTAAGCCCCACATGTTTTCACATTTTAACATCCCCAAGATCAGGGTATATCTTGCATTAGAAAACAATTCATAGCTTAAATGATCTCTTTTAAAAATATTTCTTAGTGGCACATCTTACAATTGATTGCATCTTGGATTTGATAAAATACAGTATTTGAATAAAAGTTCTCTAGACTAGTGAGTCTCTACTCTATAAGACTTAATGCCTGGGAGAGGCAGGATGGCAATGGAACAGGTCAGAATGTGAGAGTCTCTGCAAAAACGAGCATCCATAAAGACTCTGTGAGAATGGGTGTGTGCCAGTGGGTGAGTGAAAGTCCTTTTGAAGGGAGACTTGGGTTCATGCACCTGGGCTCTCTTCTGGAGGTGACTGCAACCCACCACCATCCTGAGATAGGAGCCCCTGGTGTGCAGGATCATCTGCCATTCTCAGGGCCCTCTTGAGAGGAAACAGCAGAGAAACCAGCTGCTCCTCACCACCTGGTACCTGGCTCATGTCATCACCTGCGGTAGCAGGCCAGACACTAGCAGCAGGAACCATGAAAAAGACAGGACGTGGAAATCTGGAACAGAGTCCCGCCACCAGTGAAGAGACACAGACCGGTGCCATCTTCTCTGTCCCAGGACAAGGCAGAGACCTGTGCTGCCACACCCAGTTCCATACAGCCTCCAACCTGGGACCCAGAGGCCATCCTTGAACCCCTCTGAGATCAACCACTGGACTCAAAGAGACAGGTGCCCCTACCCCATACTGGAATAGGCACAGGCACACCTGATATGAGTGGAAGATCTGACAACAGTGGCAGCAGTGGTGGCAGCCAAAAGTGGTGGAAATGCTTGGGAAAGAAACATGGAGTTACAGAAATGGCCACAGAGCAGGTTTTGTTTGTTGGTTTTCTTTTCTATTTCTTTCTGTTTTTGTTTGCGTTTTCATACTTGCTTTGTTTCTCTTATTTTAATGTTTTTTTTCAGATTTTCTGTTTGTGTGTATGGGTATTTTTGAGGGCAAATGCATCAATCAACAGGTGGGCTTTGTTTGTTTGTTTGTATGATTGTATATGCTTTTTTCTGTCTTTGTTTGATTCTCTGTTTATTAGTTAGTAGGTGCACCTATCTGTTTTCCCTCTTCTCGTTCCTTTTGTCTTCCTCCTTCCTTTTTCCATTCTTTTCCTTTTTCTTATTTCATTTTGCTTTCGGAGGGCAAACATATACCCTTACTGCATGGACAGATTGTAAGGCAGTGGGAAGTGGATTCCAGGGGACCCACACATCTGTCAGCAGATACTGGGATCTGCAGATAGCTAATAAATCACACCTCCCCCATGAGTTAAATCTCAAAACTGACAAAAGCACAGTCCCCCAACCCCAGCTTCAAAACTGAACAAAGTCAGAGGATCTACCTAAGGAAGAATAGGAGATTGAGCAAACAGAAGTAAAAGCTATCTCCCCATCACCAAACAACAGAATTAAAGAAGAAATAAAAAAGGAGGGAGGAAAACCTTCCAAGATGAAGAAAACCAAAGGAAGAATATGGCTTCGGGACAACAACTGAGAATACAGACTTCAGAACTCAAACAACAAAAAGCCCCCGGAATGATTGGTCTCAAACCACAAACCCTGATATCAAGATACTAATAGAGAAAATAAATAGAAATGAGGAGAGATAAGGGGAAAGAATGAAGGCATTGATAACTGAGATAACTGCAATAAAGAATACAGTGAATGAAACAAATAACAAACTGAGAAGCATGGAAAGCAGAATTAACCAAGCAGAAGAAGGAATCTCAGAGCTTGAGAACCACAATATGGAACTAACCCAAACTATTAAAAACATAGAAAAGAATCTTTAAAGGACAGAACAAAGCCTTTAAGAGATGAGTGATTATATCAAGAGGTCGAACCTAAGATTAATTGGAATTTCTGAGGCAGATAGACAGAGATCAACCTGGAACAAACAGTCCACGAAATTATCCAAGAAAACTTCCTTCATTCCATCAGAGAAGCGACCCCTCAAACACAAGAGATTCAGAGAACCCCTGCAAGACAACAAATGAGAAGACCAACTCCTAAACACATAGTAATTCACTTACACAAAGTAGGTATAAAAGAAAAAATCCTAAGGGCAGCAAGAGAGAAAGTTAAGACTATCTACTGGGGAAGACCAGTTAGAATAGCAGCAAACTTTTCCACAGAAACACTTCAGGCAAGGAGACACTGGAGTCCAATCTTCAAAGATCTCAAAGATAAACAATTTCAACCAAGAATTATTTACACAGGTAAGCTAGGTTCATCAGCAATAGAAAATCAAAATCCTTCCCATTCAATCCCTAAGAGCTGACACTGCCTCCAGATGAGCTCTACAAGAAACACTTAAGCCAGGCTTGGTGACTCAGCCTGTAATCCCACACCTTTGGGAGGCTGAGGTGAGTGGATTGCCTGAGCCTGCAGGTTCGAGACCCTCCTGGGCAACTTGGCGAGACCTCATCTCTACAATAAATCAAAACATTAGCCAGGTGTGGTAGCGCTCGCCTATAGTTCCAGCTACTTGGAAGGCTGAGGTGGAAGGATCGCCAGAGCCCAACAGGTTGAGGCTGCGGTGGCCGGGAGCGTGCCACTGCCCTCCAGCCTGGGTAACAGAGTGAGACTCCAACTCAAAAAAAAAAAAAGAAAGTATTAAAAACAGAAGAAAGAACAAAAAGAATGACCATGCCCTTCTCAAGAATGCAGGAAAAAGATTGAAAACACACATGAATCAACTCAAAAATCAAAAGAAAGACAACAAACAAATAAACAAACAGCAGCAACAACATACTCTACAAAAACCTCATGACAGGGATAAACTCTTACATCTCAATAATTAGCCTGAATATGAATAGACTAAATGCACCACTGAAAAGAAATAGAATGGCAAACTGGATAAAATATCATTATGAAACAATATGTTGTCTCCAGGAGACTCATCTCACCAGAAGGGACACACACAGACTCAGAGTAAGAGGATGGAAAATAAATTTTCAGGCAAATGGGACATCAAAGAAAACAGGAATTGCATTCTTAATATCACACAAAATAACCTTTAAGCTATCAAAAATTTAAAAAGATACAGAAGATCACTGCTGGGGTGATAAAAGGTGCAATCCACCAAGAAATATCCATCCTAGACATATATGCAAGCAACATAGGAGCATCAACTTTCATAAAGCAACTTTTAGATAAACTAAAAAAAGATTTTGACTCTAACACTATCATAGCTGGGTACTTAAATACCCCACTAACAACCCTTGACAGATCACCAAGACAAAAAATCAACAAGGATATCCGGAACCTCAAGATGATGCTTGACCAAATGGACCTAATTGATACCTACAGAACACTCCACCCAACAACCACAGAATATACATTCGACTTATCACCACGTGGAGTACACTCTAAGATCAACCACATCTTCAGCCATAAATTAAGCATAAACAAATTCCATAAGATTGAAATACTACCATGCACCTTCTCAGACCACAGTGGAATAAAGATAAATTTCAACACCAACAAAGTTCCCCCCAAACCCACAAAGACATGGACACTAAACAGCAGGATGCTGAACAACTCCTGGGTTAACACAGAAATTAAAAGTTTCCCAGAGACAAATGAAAATGAAGAAATATCTTACCAAAATATCTGGGATGCCATGAAGGTAGTACTAAGGGAGGAATTCATATCTCTACAAACACGTATGAAGAAAATGGAAAGATCACAAATTAACAGCCTAAAAAAATAACCTAAGGAAGCTGGAAAAGCTAAACCACCAAAACACTAACTTCAACAGAAGAATCCAGATCACCAAAATAAAAGCCCAAATATAGATTATAAAAGACAAAAATATAATACAAAAAAAATCAACAAATCAAAAAGCTGGTTATTTGAAAGGAAAAACAAAATTGATGGACCCCTAGCTAGACTGATCAAGAAAAAGCCCAAATAAATACAATCAGAAATGCAAAAGACTAAGTCACAACTGACCCTGAAGAAATACAAAATATTATCAGAGATTGCTAGGTACACCTATAAGGAAACAAACTTGAAAACCTAAATGAAATGGAGGACTTTCTGACATCACACAATCTCCCAAGGTTGAAACGAGAAGAAATCAAGGCCTTAAATAGACCAATAACAACCCAGGAAATCAACCATGTCATAAGAAAACTACCTACAAAAAAGGCCCTGGATCAGATGACTTTAGAGCAGAATTCTACAAAACATACAAGAAGGAGCTGATGCCAATCCTACTGAGAGTATTCCAGTCAATCAAGAAAGATGGAACTCTCCCCAAACCATTTTCTGAAACTAACATCACATTGATACCCAAACCAGGTAAAGATCCAACAAAGAAAGAGAACTACAGGCCAATATCCTTGATGAACGTCAATGCAAAAATTCTCAACAAGATTCTAGCACACCGGATCCAACAACACATCTCAAAAATTGTCCACCATGACCAAGTAGAATTCTTCCCTGGGACGCAGAACTGGTTCAACATTTGCATGATCATAAACATAATTGAATACATCAACAGATGTAAAAACAAAAACCACATAATTATATCATTAGATGCAGAAAAAGCTTTTGATAAAATCCAGCACCTTTCTTGATAAAAACCCCCACACAACTAGGCATAGATGGAGCATCCTCAAACTAGTAAGAGCCATCTATGAGAAACCCACAGACAACATACTGCTAAACAGACAGAAATTGGAACTGTTTCCCCTGACAACCAGAACAAGACAAGGATGCCCGTTCTCAACCCTCCTGTTCAACATAGTATTGGAAGACCTTGCTAGAGCAATCAGACAAGAGAAGGAAATCAGGAGTATCCAAATAGGAATAGAGGAAGTTAATTTATCCCTCTTTGCAGACAACATGATTTTATACCTCAAAAACCCAAGAGAATCCTTGAACTAATAAAGAACCTTGGCAAATTCTCAGGGTATAAAATAAATGTGCAAAAAACAGTTGCATTCCTATACACCAACAATAAACAAACAGAAACTCAAATATAAAGCACAATCCCATACAGAATAGCCACCAAAAAAATGAAATAACTTGGCATCTTCCTAACCAAAAAGTAAAAGACCTTTATATCAAAAACTACAAAACAATGCTCAAGAAATCAAAGATGACACAAACTAATAAAAAAAATTCCATGCTTAAGGATTGGAAGAATCAACATTGTTAAGATGTTCAATCAAACTAGAGTCTATAATTCTGAGTGATCTCTCACAGAAACAAAGATCTGAGTATCACATGTTCTCACTCATATAGTGGACCTTGAACATTTATCATAATACTTAAAAAAAAAAAAGATTGACAGTGGCGGGAAACTATGGGGGGGACAGGGGGGGAAGGGAGGTAGGATCAATATCTGTCTGGGGATGGGGAGACACCCCTTATCAACAAGGATACCTGAACAATGCATATTTGTATACCTAACCCTTAACTGTACCCCACAATTTTAAAATAAAAAAGATGTTTAAAAAAAAGAGATGTCCATCCTACCCAAGGTAATCTACAGATTTAACACAATACCCATTAAATTACCAGCATCCTTCTTCTCAGACATGGAAACAACAATACAGGAATTCATATGGAAACATAAACAGCCATGAATAGCCAAAGCATTCCTCAGCAAAAAAAAAAAAAAAAAACAAAGGCTGGAAGTATCACATTCCCAGACTTTAAACTTTACTATAAGGCTACAATAATAAAAACAGTCTGGTATTGGTACAAGAACAGGCATATAGACCAATGGAACAGGATAGAGATTCTAGAAGCAAAACCTCAATTTCTCAACCAACTCCTCTTTGACAAAGCCTCTATCATCAACCACTGGGGAGAGGAGAACCTATTCAGTAAACGGTGCTGGGAAAACTGACTGACGACATGCAGAAGATTAAAACAAGATCCTTACCTATCACCATACACAAAAATCAACTCTAGATGGACCAAAGACCTAAACATAAAACTTCAAACTGTAAGAACCTTCGAAAATGCAGGAGACACCCCTACAGAAATTAGAACAGGCAACCAATTCCTGATCAAAACCCTAAGTGCCCATGCCATAAGAGATAAGATAGACAAGGGGGGCCTCATCAAACGGACAAGCTTCTGCGAAGCCAAAGAAACCATCAAGAGAACGGGGAGATAGCCCATGGACCGGGAAAAAATATTTGCCAACCATATGTCCGATAAAGGCCTAACATCTAGGATCTACAAGTAACTCAAACGTGCTGAAAGAAAAAAAACAAACAGCCCCATTACAAAATGGGCAAAAGATATGAGTAGACATTTATCAAAAGAAGATATATGAGCAGCCAACAGATACATGAAAAAATGCTCAGCCTCACTAGTCATCAAAGAAAGGCCAATTAAAACCACGCTGAGATACTTCCTAACTCCAATCTTGACCATCATCAATAACTCAAAAAACAACAGATGCTGGAGAGGGTGCAGCAAAAAAGGAACACTTCTACACTGTTGGTGAGAGTGTAAACTAGTACAGCCTCTGTGGAAAACAGTGCGACGGTTCCTAAAAGATCTAAAAATTGACCTCCCATAGGACCCTACAATCCCCCTACTGGGAATATAACCAGAGGAACTCAAATCACTCTATGAAAAACTTGCACATGCATGTTTATTATAGCATTATTTACAATAGCAAAAACATGGAACCAACCATGCTGCCCATCAAAAGAGGACTGGATTTAAAAAATGTGGTACATATACATGATGGAATATTACACAGCCATAAAGAAGGACAAAATTATGAACTTTGCAGCAACTTGGATGGACTTAGAGGCTATAATACTGAGTGATCTATCACAGAAACAATTTACTGAGTACCACATGTTCTCACTCATAAGCGTACATACTATAAGAAAGGGATTGGCAGTAGTGGGAAACTCCCAGGTGGGGGGCATACTCATCAATAAGGATACCTGCATAATGAACATTTGTATAACCTAACTCTGAATTGCACCCTACATCTTTAAAATAAAAAATTTTTAACGAAAGACTTAAAGCTCCCTTTTTTTTTTTTGAGTTGGAGCCTTGACCTGCTGGGCTGTGGCGATCCTTCCTCCCCAGCTTTCCAAGTAGCTGGAACTACAGGCGCGCGCTACCATGCCTGGCTAATTTTTTGATTTATTGTAGAGATGAGGTCTCGCCAAGTTGCCCAGGCGGGTCTCGAACCCACGGGCTCAGGCAATCCACTCACCTCAGTCTCTCAAAGGTGCAGGATTACAGGCTGAGCCACCGAGCCTGGCTAAAGCTCCTTTTAATCACACTTATTTTGTAATGTTTCTTTACTAACCTGAAGTACAGTTTATATTTAACATAACCAACCTACACATATAAGTGCAAAATTATCAATATACCTCTCTGGATTCATATAAATGGTGATTTAAAAAGTAGCTTACAGGCCAGACACTGTGGCTTATATTTGTAATTCCAGCACTTTGGGAGGCAGAGGCAAGAGGATTGCCTGAGTCCAGGGGCTCAAGGGCAACTTGGTGAGACTGTATCTTTATAATAAATTAAAAAATTAGCCTGGTGTGGTGGCGTACACCTATAGTTCTGGCTACTTGGAATGCTGAGGCAGAAGCAACACCTGAGTCAGTAGATCAAGGCTGCAGTAGCTGTGAGTGTGCCACTATATTCCAGCCTGGGCGACAGAGTAAGACTCCAACTCAAAAAGAAAAAAAATAGTAGCTTATACTAAAGACTCACACATGTTAATGTGTAAAAGTTTAGGCATAATCATACCAGAAAGAATAGTGAAGTAGATAGATATTTCATGTATCTATAAAATCACTCTAAATGTAAGGACTACAAAAGCCAGACAGAATCTGAGTGTTGTGTTGGTGACACATGAACTTAAACACATGAGTGACATTGGTAATATTTTCTGAGACAGTAAATAACCCTTGGTAAATTCTGAACAAAGCAAGTTTTCCTCGATTCTTGTGGTAACTGCATTCCTGAAAATTGTAGGATGTATTAAAACTATACAAAAAACACCTTGTGATTATACATAAAATGAAGTGAAGTTTCAGGTTCATATAACTAAATGCAAGTTTTTTACCTACACTTGAAATCTTGGTCTATATTTAAGAGTTTGAGTACATGGGTCAATTCACTAGTATGTGAGGCTTTCCCATGCATTGCCAAATGCCTACCATCCTGTTCTACAAACACCATTTGGTCCTCCAATTGTGACAATTTAAAATGACCCCATTCAGACTTCTGAAACAGGTCCTAGAGGAAATACAGCTTCTGCTGAGAGCCACTGTTCCCAGACAGTGCCCTGCCCAGATGGACTCTTCAGTAACAATGCTGATCGCCAGATCCTTCAAACATGAGAGTCCCACTTCTTGTTGAATAATGAATAGAAAGTAAATTAAATTTGCTATGTGTGAAATTGCAAGACATTTTCAACCCTCAAACATAACTCTTACCCCCACCCCATATATGCCTGAATATGGGGGAAATGAAGTTGTGAGTAGGGAAATTAGAGAGCACCTGCCACTATCGTACCTTCCTTGGGTCTTCATAGCCAAACTTTTCAAATAGGATAACAAAGCCTTCTTTATTTACCCCATCACCTCATAAGACCAAGGTATTATGAAGAACAAATATGATAACCATTGTTGAAAGCATTAGAAAACCCTGCAACATTTTACAAATGTTACATAGTGATTTCATCCCTAGCCAGAAATGCAAGTATAGAAAAAATTTTAAATAAAACAAAAAGTATATGATACTATGATCAATGAATCTAACAATATTAATATCAAATAGTTGCTGTGGTTCTTAAGACAATATATCTTTGGTCTGCTAAAAACTTCACGTTGTGGCATATGTGTAAACAACTTTGCCAATAAAAAAGTAACTCTGACATAAATTATCAAAGTGAAAGTTATGAAGATAAATTGGGGACTTGGAAAACAGTACTTCACAGATTCCTGGAAACAACATATTTTTAATTCAATATGAAAAGACATGCCCGTGACTGGAATAATGGAGAAAACAATTTAGTAGCTTTCCTTTAAATCCAGTAGCTCTTTCTTTAAGTCTGCTAGCTCTTCCTTCATTCTCAATAATATAAGGATCCAAGTACCAGATGGCTTTTCTGTTTCTGTTGTTTCATGTCTGCTCTGAATAAATGTTTGTCTCATTAGAAGGAAAAATATGCTACGTGAAGGTGTCTACACGAAGAGTCTTCAAAGGATTGATACATCATTTCAGAAAAGTCTGCACTAATCCTACAATAATTAATAATACAACTGTCATAAGAATGAAAGAAAGAATGTTTTGTTCAGAATTTACCAATAGTGAAAATAAAGACTACAGGTAAGAGATAACCATTGTCAAAAAATGCACCTTTCTAAATATTGAAAGATACACCAAAGAAAGAGGACAAATAAAATGTGAAGAACATATATTTATACTTGACATAAAAGAAATCCATATAGTGTTTGCTTATATTTTTAAAAAACAATGAGAGAATAAACAAAAACCAAAAATGTTGAAATGGTTATCTATAGGAGGGAAGAAACTGGGTGGAGGGAACTATTGGACTAGAATCAAATTTATTAGCTATTATCCCTATTTTAATCAAGAAAACTAATCCTCAATCAACTGAAGCCACCACCAAATATTTCCTTACTCTTTAGATAGAGGCTAAATTTATTTAAATGTTCCTTGGAATCATGTATCTATTTTATATACTATTACATAAAATTTAGCTCAATAAAAGCAAAAAAAAATTAAGCCTAAAACTCGTATATAACAGTAAACAACTAAGAATCTAGTTCATGGAACAGTCACACAGAGAACAATATCCAGTGACTTTACTTTGAGTAACTCTTATAGGCTATACCGTAAGTAAAATTAAATAGCCAATGATAATGATATAATAATTTTAAAACTTTTTCTATAATCATGTTGGTGTTATTATTCTGAGATTATTGCATGTGTAATGTCAGATAAGGTAAATAAGTAATTATATTTCTGTCTTTGAATACTGAAATTTTTGATGTGGGAGATAGGAGATAAAGATATAGAATTGACTAATTACTGAATTTAAAGTGGAAGTATAAACATTTGATGTTTTTATTATTAAAAAGCAATACATATCTCCAAGTTCTTCTTACCGAAAGTCTTGAAAACAATGAACAATCCAATAACAATGAACACCCATGGAACCCAGATTGTCTTCTCTAAGTATCACATCTCACTAAAAGGAATAGGACTTGGGGTATATTTTCAAACTGGGTATCAAAGAACCTATCAAATATAGTATCAAGATCATATCAAAAGAACTCAGGGTATAAATTAAATAAACTCCTATGGGCTAAATAAAGGATAATTTGAACACAAGAATAGAAAGGCACATCAACTAAATTTAGTGTTTAGTTTTGTTTAATGACTTGGGCAGCAAACTCATTTTGAAAACTCATAATTAAAAGGAAAGAATCAAGCATTTATTCTGTTTTTCCAATATCTGTGTTACTTTAAGGAATCGAATTGCTGTTGAGAGAAATTTCTCTTGATAGAACTATTCTACTTGATAAATTAAGATGAAATGATAGCATCATTTTGCAAACCCGAGTAAATTAAAAAATCCAGGCAATAATTATTGTATAATTAACATCATACAGAGTCAACCAGACATTATCTACATCCCAATGTAAGTAAACAGTACTGTCTATGAAGAATTCTTGGGGCGGGGGACGAATTGGAATCTAATCAAGCTTTTAGCTATAACTACCATTTAGCAGGAAGCACAAGAGATAAAGGAATAAACCTGTTAAATGACAAGATAGGATGGAATTAGCAAATCCACACTGTGGGAAACTGTGCAAGACAAATAACCCAGTTTATGAGAGAGGGAATGGAGGTGGGGAGGAATGTGAGAGCCTATAAATAAAGGAGACTTGAGTGACTCATTCATCGATTGCTATGTCTGAACCTTGTAGATCCTGATTCAAACAATGAAACTATAAAAAAACACATATATACAGTTAGGGAAATGTGAATACCGACCGGATACTTGACAATATTGTGGAATTACTCTTTGAGAGGTGGTTATTGATACTGTGGTGATGTTGAAAAAGGGAAGTCCTTTTTTTTAAAAAAAAAATATGTAAACACACATACGATACATAAATATGTCTCTAATATTGACAGGTGATAGGATAATGTGATATCTGAAATTTGCTTAAATATAATTCAAGGGGTGGGGAGCAAGTACAGAGGAAAAAAAGATTGGTCATGGAGCTGGTAATTATTGAAGCTAGGAGATAAGTATGTTGGCTTACTGTCTTTACTTTTGAGCATACTCGGAATTTTCCATAATAAAAAAAATTTAAGTGTATCCAAACAAAAATATTATAAATAAAACATTCCAAAATAAACTACCCATAATTGTTAACTAAAAGACAAAAGATCCTAGAATAGGATAATATTATGAATTTTCGGGACAGAAGTTCTGAAATGATAAAACCATATGGTGCACAAAACGTATGCGTCTAAGGAAGACAATGAAACTTTTGTTTATGTTAACTGTGTATCTGTTGGCTGACTTTTTGAAAAAGTCATTTAGAAAAGTCCTTACAATGTAACTAGAGAATCGAATATGCCAAAAACTGTGACACACTATGAAGCTGGACTTTTTCCAAGTTAGACATGCCTAAGAAAGATATATAATCTTCTCTAGAGCCAAACTCATGCTGGAAAATTAACCTAATAATTCAAACGGATTTTTAAAACGTGATATCTTGTGTTATATTTGCAGTCTAACATTTTTTTAAAACAGACACATGTATTTGTACAGCTTCCTCTGAAGTTAAACCCTGACACAAGTGAGTCAAGAGAAACTATTGCATTTCTGCGGACACAAGGAAGTCATTGATTCACCAGTCTTCAGTTAGCCAGCCAATCTCTTGAAAAGTGAACATTGGAAATGCATGAAACTTATATAGCAAAACTTCTGAAACAGTCCTTCCATCCCCACTGAGACTTAGCAAACTAAACTTCCTTTAGTGGTTCTTCTATATGCCTAAATAATTCCCCCCAGGATATTACCTTACCCTGTTACAAGAAAGAAGAGCACACCACGATTTATATTTATCCACAGAATCACTTGGAAAATCATTAAGTGGTACCACGTGGAGATGATGGCATGTCAGAGTGAAGTGGCCTTTTCATTTGTAGGATACAGAGCCGTGGAAAGCATGTTGGAGTGGAATTTGGACATTTGATAGAAGGCCAAGATTCTACGACTGATTAGCTGTGCAAACTTTAGCTGGTTCAACTTGCCATATCTGTAAATTAGGAATCCACAAGTGGAAGAACAGAGTAAGAAAGAGAGAATCTTTTTATTTCTCTTTAAATATTTGCCATAGGTTTTATGTCAGTGTATTGGACCATGCTTGACTCAAATTTCATCAATAATAGAAAACACTTACTAAATGTCATGAATTTCTAAGTACTGTGTTCAGTGTTAGGATGTAAAGATAAGTAAAAAGTACTCCTTTCCTCAAACCCATAGGGTTTATAAATGAGCAGATAAAAAATACAGAGCAATTAACATGCTTTTATGTAGAATGTGTTAGAACAGCACAGAAAGTCTCTTTGTGGTAGTGTTTATTTATGTTGGGCTTTGAAGAATGAATTGACTATTATTAACAGAGAAGGATGGAGAGGAGTGAGGTGGGAAGAAAGAAAAATCAAGGGGGGAAAAAACTCTCAGAGACAGAATTCAAGAAAATTTGAGGATATTGAACAAATATTTCAAAGTGGCTTATAAATAGGGAGATGAGACTAAAGAAAGGTAGATTGACAAGAGATGGGAACGAGCCAGGACTTCCCTGATGAGGAATTTCTCCCATGGGATCTTAGAGACCGTCAGAGGTTTTTCACAAGGGAAGCCCATGATCATTTTGGTCCCTTCAATTGACCGATTGATTGATCAACTGATGGACTTTCATTGACTGATCACTTACTCTTGCCAGCGACTATGGCAACACGACTATTTTTCTTATTCAGAAACATCAAGGCAGTTTTTTACACAGCATTGTGGACATGGTTTCCTCATGCTACTAATTTTGATAAAATATAGCTGAAGTTGCTCTTAATTTATGCTATTGCTATTTTATTTTAGATCTTATGTGCACAAATTGCAGAAGAAATCCTCCTTCAGTTATACTTAGATTTGTTCCTTGTATAAGCTCTGCCTTCAGTTCTTTTAAACCATAAGGACAAATTTCATTTCTAGGGTTATATATGATGTATTTGTTTTCTGAAAGAGTTCATATAACTCCCCAATGTGACTGGTTCATTCTCTGAGAATATCTGAGTGACTACGGAAGAATCTTCTTTATTTAGAGCTAAGAAAGCCAGCATATATCAAAGCTCTTCAGGCGCATTACTATATATGTGATGAGCTTCATGGAGATTACAAAGAAAGAAAAATTAGAGGAAGGCTGGTTTCTGTCCTTGACGGTTGACAGTCTAGGAGGAAAGGCTGCACAATCACAAATGAAAATATTGAAAATACTTTGCTAAAAACATATGAAGGAGCAATTTGAATGTGACATACTTAGAACAGACAATCTCTCAAAAACAAGATTTCAACATCTTTTTGGTAACGACTTTCCTAGGACATGCCACTGTGCCTCCGTCGATGCTTTTAAGGTAAAATTTCCAGGAAGAAAAATTGCAAATACAATTTTACTTGGTAAATGCTATCATTCTAATTTTGAGCTCTTCAAGCTTGCTCTAATAGAAGCCTTTTTCTTCATTAAGAGTTATCATGCTTGGGTGCAGAAAATTACCCACCCTCCCTTTGCTTTTTATGCAGTCATTTTGTCAGGTACAAGTTCTAAAAGTGACACCTTAGAGAGAGAGTAATCAGCACAATGGTTGGCCCAGGATGGCAGGAACTACGTGAACACATTGGAGCAGCTGGAGTTCTCCCAGCCCTCACTCAGGGCATTCATGCCACAGGCTCTAGAGCATGTATGCAGAACAACGCAGGAATGGGTGATGAATAAATGGTTCAGACCCACATCCTTTATCTACAATTCTGAAATCTTCAAAGCTCTGAAAACCAAGAATTTTTTTTTTAACTCGTTTGGGTGACAAAACCTGATGTGAGCTGATATTTGGATATATGATTTATGCCATTTAATATAAATATATTTTGCTGGAGAAATACAAATGTGTTTGATTAGAGAGTATGGCCTCACTCTCACTGAGCACCAATATAATCTGTGTTTATTTTATCATTTGAAAATTTTAAAAATTCTGAATAGTTTGGAAAAGTCCTATAATAGCAGTTATTTATTAAGCACCTCCTGTATGCAAGGTGCTCTGCATATAGCATCTCATGTAATCCTCACAGTGCCCTGCAGACAAGGTATTACTATTGCTGCACTCATGACAAGGAAACTGAGGCTCAACAAAGTTAAGGAATTTACCCAGGATCCCAAACCTAGCTCGTGGTAGAGCAAAGATTCAAGCTCAGGTCTGTCAAGTTCCAAAGTCCAAGTTCAATTTACTCTGGTGCTTGCCAGCTGTTCCCTGCCCATCATGTCCCTGTTCACTGCCCTCAACAAGCCAGCACCTCCATGGTGAGCAATGATTTCTAGTATTCTCCCAGGCTAAGAGTATGCTGAGGAGAAGGAAGGTGTTGAGCACCTATGAAGAGACTGTCTTGTTGCCCCTCTTAACTACAGTGGGCGTCTTCTTGCCAGACCTATATTTTTATGCCTATTCACTGCCATCTAGTGGCTATTTTAATATCACTTTTACATAAAACGCGAGGATGACTTAGCATCATTCTTAACAGGCTGGAGATAACGTTCCTTGGGAGTTGTACAAAAAAATTAAAAACAAGATTTGCAGGGAAAAGGAGACTAATCTAAGTAAATATTTATAAAATAAAACATTTTTCTTTTTCTATTTTTCAGGTAGCAAGATGGATGGGTTTTGCCAAGGCTTTGTAAAATCTTGTCTTTAAGAGTTGACCTAAATAATCAGATTAAATCTCTATGTAGGCTGCTTAGGAAAATAAAAGCCCTCTCTGAAAATATTTCCCCAGCCTTTCTCCAAAGATTGTCTCTGCTCTAGTTATAATATTTATAATGCAAATGATTGGTTGCAATGTACATTCCCTTCATGAAATTAAAAATAGTCACTCATACTCTCATTTACATATATTCTTCTCCAAGACAGATAAATTCTCGTTCATCTTTGGTAACAATGATATGATTTATAAATCTGAAGTTCAGACAAAGAAAATCAAAACATGCACATCAAAAGAAAAGGATTTTAGCATTATAAGAACTTATTAAACACAGATAGTCATTGAGCTTCAGAATATTTATTGAGCTTCTGAGAAGTCCTGAAAGAGATTCAAATATAGACTCAGCAGTTTCCTGGCCTAGTTTCTTAGAATCTAGAGAAAGGAGATTAGCAAATAAATAGTTCGGGTGAAATGCAGAGGGTGATGCAAGAGAGTCTGTCCAATATATCTGTAAATTTTAGTCCTTAAAATCCTGAAGATGCTCCCTAGGCTGCTGGTTTCAGATGCCGGGGCCTGGGAACTGCTTAACACTAAACGTTCTCTCAGATAAATTGGAATCTATCTTCAGTATCCATTAAGAGACCAACGAGAACATCAAAGTTGCTTTGGGATTTCAGGTATACCTTTGGTGACCAATGCACAGCCTCAAATGTCAGAATCCTGGGAATCTTTGAGGACATCTTGCCTAAAATTTCAACAGTGAATCTTGTGAGGATGGAATATGCGAAAATGAAGTAGATCTTCAAAAATCACTTTCACAGTATATGACTCAGAAAAAATGGGGGAAAAAATGCCTTAAGATAAAGCTATCTTGAGGGGAGACTGTTTTGTTTTGTTTTTAGAAAGCCTGAAGTGTTTTCTTTTTGGAAACTTCACAACCCTCATCACAACCTAGTGCACCAGAAAGAAGGAAGGCATGTGTCACACTGGAGCGGAAGTCAGAACCGCCACTCGTGGCCACCTGTATGGCTGAGAGCAGAGGGGAAGGCAGCCATCCGTGGCAGTCTACACCGGACAAGGGACACCTCCAGGCACACAACTGCTCCAGTCTAAATGAAGACCAACTACGTCCTGATTTATTTCTGAAATGGTTCTAAATCCTAATTTGAGAAACAGGAGGCTCTCATTTATGGAAGACCAGCAGAGAATGTACCCCTTTGTCTGTTTGGAAAATTAAAGTAATAAAATTAGCAGCCGGGCTCGGTGGCTCAGCCTGTAATCCCGCGCCTTGGGGGGCTGAGGTGAGTGGATTGCCTGAGCCCGCGGGT